>NW_025726586.1:45000-50000 GCF_021461395.2 Schistocerca americana | reverse complement strand
CCGCCTGTCCCTATTAATCATTACCTCGGGTTCCGAAAACCAACAAAATAGAACCGAGGTCCTATTCCATTATTCCATGCACACAGTATTCAGGCGGGCTTGCCTGCTTTAAGCACTCTAATTTGTTCAAAGTAAACGTGCCGGCCCACCGAGACACTCACTCAAGAGCACCCTGGTAGGATTGCAACGGGGTCCGCCTCGGGACGCACGAGCACGCACGAGGCGCGTCGCACGCCTTCGGCTCGCCCCACCGGCAGGACGTCCCACGATACATGCCAGTTAAACACCGACGGGCGGTGAACCAACAGCGTGGGACACAAATCCAACTACGAGCTTTTTAACCGCAACAACTTTAATATACGCTATTGGAGCTGGAATTACCGCGGCTGCTGGCACCAGACTTGCCCTCCAATAGATACTCGTTAAAGGATTTAAAGTGTACTCATTCCGATTACGGGGCCTCGGATGAGTCCCGTATCGTTATTTTTCGTCACTACCTCCCCGTGCCGGGAGTGGGTAATTTGCGCGCCTGCTGCCTTCCTTGGATGTGGTAGCCGTTTCTCAGGCTCCCTCTCCGGAATCGAACCCTGATTCCCCGTTACCCGTTACAACCATGGTAGGCGCAGAACCTACCATCGACAGTTGATAAGGCAGACATTTGAAAGATGCGTCGCCGGTACGAGGACCGTGCGATCAGCCCAAAGTTATTCAGAGTCACCAAGGCAAACGGACCGGACGAGCCGACCGATTGGTTTTGATCTAATAAAAGCGTCCCTTCCATCTCTGGTCGGGACTCTGTTTGCATGTATTAGCTCTAGAATTACCACAGTTATCCAAGTAACGTGGGTACGATCTAAGGAACCATAACTGATTTAATGAGCCATTCGCGGTTTCACCTTAATGCGGCTTGTACTGAGACATGCATGGCTTAATCTTTGAGACAAGCATATGACTACTGGCAGGATCAACCAGGGAGCTGCGTCAACTAGAGCTGAGCAGCCGGCCGCCCGGGAGTGTGTCCCGGGGGCCCGCGCGAACACGCAAGCGTCCGCTCAATTATTCTGCAAACAGGAGGAGGCTGAGCTCCCCTGCACAATACACCTCGAAACCCTCTCAGGTCCCGGCGGCGCGCAGCGCCGTCCTAAGTACTTGGTCGGGTTCGAGAGAGGCGCAATCGCCCGGAGTTTGGCGAGTAGACGCTTTAGGTGCGACCACCCGTGCTCCCAACTGAGCTTGCCGCTGCCGACAGAGGCCCGGGAGCGTGCTGTCGTGGCATTGCCGGCGGGAGACAACACGCGCCACCTACGGTGACCGGCAGCTCCAACGCCAGCGCCACAGAAGGACAAAAGCCCCACTTGGGTGCCGAAGCGAACTCTCCCAGCACAGCGCACGCGCCAACACGTCCGCACAGCTGCGATACAAACCACCTGCGAGAACCGCAGAGGCGACCGAGCAGCAGACGGCGTCGCGGCGCCGAGCGCCGGGCGGCGGCGCATCCTCAGCGCACACAGTCCTCAATCGGACCAGCACACTGCAGATGTCCACCGCGCTTCGCACCGGGCCCGCGAGGACCTACTTTGGCCGCACGGCGCCGCGTGCAGGGTGCGCCGGCGCGCAGCTGCGCCGCCTGCCGCCTCCGTCGGCCGGCGCGCCTGCCACTGGCCGCCCCCACCAGCCGGCTGTAGCGCGTGCGCCCACGCACCGCGCGGCCAGCACGCCGGGAGGCCCCCCCTCACCGGCCGGGGACGGTCCCACCCAGCCACCGCCGCGTATCGCTTCACACCCAGATGCCATTCACGTTCGTGGGCATGGTGGGTATCGCTGGAACAACCGGTTGGTAGCTCAACCGATCGTCGCCATCACTGATTCACCTCTAGCGAGAACAACCGCACCACAACGGTTTACCAGTTGTTCATTTGCATAACGTCACCAGCAAACGTAGGCGTCCATCGCCATTTGCAAATTCAACGATTGTTGCATGCCTGTGTCAGGTGTCACGACACACTATGTCTGCCCACATACACGCAACAACATGTGCACGCTTCGCGAACACGTGGAAGGTGGCCCCCGTACGTATGCGATGTCCATTGCGCGAACGACTGTCAACCGGCCTCTGTCGCATGTCGCAGATGTGGAACGCAGTGCACCATGCTATCACGGTGTGTGAGAAGAGACGACTACGTCTGACAACACGCGCCACTACATCAACAGACGGCTCATGCTGATCGCCATCCAGGGCATACCACACTGCAATCCAGCTCTTATAGGGAGACGACACGTAGCTGAGTGCACAACATTTGGACCGCATGGTTCGCCGTTGTTGGCGCAGTCGTTGTACGGTCACATGTACCACGATGTATCATTCAGTACATGAGGACCAATGTGCAGTACAGTGTGTGATTTGGACGTACAACATCAGCGGACAGTTGACACAGGCCGTACCACAGCGTAGGCTAAGTGCTTCGCACATGCGAATGCCAATGAACAACTGCAAATGCCAATGAACAACTGCAAAGGGCATTGAGCATGTACGTCCTGCTGCCATCCACATTACAGTGTATAGCTGCAAGGTGTTTAACATGAAGCGATACACTGGGGACCGGGCAGTGCGAGTAGCAAACTATATTGCGGGGGTTGCAGTTAGGCAACACTACACTAATTTAACGCGTCGTATGACAATTACAGAGCAGGTTAAGGCCCAACGTGTGTTGGGTTAAGGCCCAACGTGTGTTGGGTTAAGGCCCAACGTGTGTTGGGTTAAGGCCCAACGTGTGTTGGGTTAAGGCCCAACGTGTGTTGGGTTAAGGCCCAACGTGTGTTGGGTTAAGGCCCAACGTGTGTTGGGTTAAGGCCCAACGTGTGTTGGGTTAAGGCCCAACGTGTGTTGGGTTAAGGCCCAACGTGTGTTGGGTTAAGGCCCAACGTGTGTTGGGTTAAGGCCCAACGTGTGTTGGGTTAAGGCCCAACGTGTGTTGGGTTACGTTAAGGGGCAATGTGGGTTACGTTAAGGGGCAATGTGGGTTACGTTAAGGGGCAATGTGGGTTACGTTACGGCGCAATATAGGTTACGTTACGGCGCAATATAGGTTACGTTAAGGCGCAATATCGGTTACGTTAAGGCGCAATACAGGTTACGTTAAGGCGCAATACAGGTTACGTTAAGGCGCAATACAGGTTACGTTAAGGCGCAATACAGGTTACGTTAAGGCGCAATACAGGTTACGTTAAGGCGCAATACAGGTTACGTTAAGGCGCAATGCAGGTTACGTTAAGGCGCAATGCAGGTTACGTTAAGGCGCAATACAGGTTACGTTAAGGCGCAATACAGGTTACGTTAAGGCGCAATACAGGTTACGTTAAGGCGCAATACAGGTTACGTTAAGGCGCAATACAGGTTACGTTAAGGCGCAATACAGGTTACGTTAAGGCGCAATACAGGTTACGTTAAGGCGCAATACAGGTTACGTTAAGGCGCAATACAGGTTACGTTAAGGCGCAATACAGGTTACGTTAAGGCGCAATACAGGTTACGTTAAGGCGCAATACAGGTTACGTTAAGGCGCAATACAGGTTACGTTAAGGCGCAATACAGGTTACGTTAAGGCGCAATACAGGTTACGTTAAGGCGCAATACAGGTTACGTTAAGGCGCAATACAGGTTACGTTAAGGCGCAATACAGGTTACGTTAAGGCGCAATACAGGTTAGGTTAAGGCGCAATACAGGTTAGGTTAAGGCGCAATACAGGTTAGGTTAAGGTACGACATAGGTTAGGTTAAGGTACGACATAGGTTAGGTTAAGGTACGACATAGGTTAGGTTAAGGTACGACATAGGTTAGGTTAAGGTACGACATAGGTTAGGTTAAGGTACGACATAGGTTAGGTTAAGGTACGACATAGGTTAGGTTAAGGTACGACATAGGTTAGGTTAAGGTACGACATAGGTTAGGTTAAGGTACGACATAGGTTAGGTTAAGGTACGACATAGGTTAGGTTAAGGTACGACATAGGTTAGGTTAAGGTACGACATAGGTTAGGTTAAGGTACGACATAGGTTAGGTTAAGGTACGACATAGGTTAGGTTAAGGTACGACATAGGTTAGGTTAAGGTACGACATAGGTTAGGTTAAGGTACGACATAGGTTAGGTTAAGGTACGACATAGGTTAGGTTAAGGTACGACATAGGTTAGGTTAAGGTACGACATAGGTTAGGTTAAGGTACGACATAGGTTAGGTTAAGGTACGACATAGGTTAGGTTAAGGTACGACATAGGTTAGGTTAAGGTACGACATAGGTTAGGTTAAGGTACGACATAGGTTAGGTTAAGGTACGACATAGGTTAGGTTAAGGTACGACATAGGTTAGGTTAAGGTACGACATAGGTTAGGTTACGGTACGACATAGGTTAGGTTACGGTACGACATAGGTTAGGTTACGGTACGACATAGGTTAGGTTACGGTACGACATAGGTTAGGTTACGGTACGACATAGGTTAGGTTACGGTACGACATAGGTTAGGTTACGGTACGACATAGGTTAGGTTACGGTACGACATAGGTTAGGTTACGGTACGATATAGGTTAGGTTACGGTACGATATAGGTTAGGTTAAGGTACACATTGTTGTAAGGAAAGGTTTAATGGGGGGCGGGGCGGGGCGGCCGGTTTGTTGATTGTGATTATAGTAAGTGGATGCCTGCGGCATCATCTGATTTGCCACGTCAGGATGCACCTTTGGCTCATGACAGGCGGCGCTCTCATTCCATGCTTGTGGCAGACCTGTGTCTTTCATTCCTGCCATTGTTTGTGTGCTGTGAGAGGAGGCAGTATTGTGATGTTGGGTGCACCCCTGTGTAGGACATGTGTGGGTGTTGGTGGCTTGGCTGAGCAATGGTGGTTGTCGGGTGGGTGGGATATTCTGTTTTCTGAGTGGACCTCCCAGTCTGGTTATGACAGTGTGGATTGTCTAATGTGGCGGAGAGGATGCACTGGGTGTTG
>NW_025726586.1:32500-37500 GCF_021461395.2 Schistocerca americana | reverse complement strand
TGATTAATGAAAACATACTTGGCAAATGCTTTCGCTTCTGTTCGTCTTGCGACGATCCAAGAATTTCACCTCTAACGTCGCAATACGAATGCCCCCGCCTGTCCCTATTAATCATTACCTCGGGTTCCGAAAACCAACAAAATAGAACCGAGGTCCTATTCCATTATTCCATGCACACAGTATTCAGGCGGGCTTGCCTGCTTTAAGCACTCTAATTTGTTCAAAGTAAACGTGCCGGCCCACCGAGACACTCACTCAAGAGCACCCTGGTAGGATTGCAACGGGGTCCGCCTCGGGACGCACGAGCACGCACGAGGCGCGTCGCACGCCTTCGGCTCGCCCCACCGGCAGGACGTCCCACGATACATGCCAGTTAAACACCGACGGGCGGTGAACCAACAGCGTGGGACACAAATCCAACTACGAGCTTTTTAACCGCAACAACTTTAATATACGCTATTGGAGCTGGAATTACCGCGGCTGCTGGCACCAGACTTGCCCTCCAATAGATACTCGTTAAAGGATTTAAAGTGTACTCATTCCGATTACGGGGCCTCGGATGAGTCCCGTATCGTTATTTTTCGTCACTACCTCCCCGTGCCGGGAGTGGGTAATTTGCGCGCCTGCTGCCTTCCTTGGATGTGGTAGCCGTTTCTCAGGCTCCCTCTCCGGAATCGAACCCTGATTCCCCGTTACCCGTTACAACCATGGTAGGCGCAGAACCTACCATCGACAGTTGATAAGGCAGACATTTGAAAGATGCGTCGCCGGTACGAGGACCGTGCGATCAGCCCAAAGTTATTCAGAGTCACCAAGGCAAACGGACCGGACGAGCCGACCGATTGGTTTTGATCTAATAAAAGCGTCCCTTCCATCTCTGGTCGGGACTCTGTTTGCATGTATTAGCTCTAGAATTACCACAGTTATCCAAGTAACGTGGGTACGATCTAAGGAACCATAACTGATTTAATGAGCCATTCGCGGTTTCACCTTAATGCGGCTTGTACTGAGACATGCATGGCTTAATCTTTGAGACAAGCATATGACTACTGGCAGGATCAACCAGGGAGCTGCGTCAACTAGAGCTGAGCAGCCGGCCGCCCGGGAGTGTGTCCCGGGGGCCCGCGCGAACACGCAAGCGTCCGCTCAATTATTCTGCAAACAGGAGGAGGCTGAGCTCCCCTGCACAATACACCTCGAAACCCTCTCAGGTCCCGGCGGCGCGCAGCGCCGTCCTAAGTACTTGGTCGGGTTCGAGAGAGGCGCAATCGCCCGGAGTTTGGCGAGTAGACGCTTTAGGTGCGACCACCCGTGCTCCCAACTGAGCTTGCCGCTGCCGACAGAGGCCCGGGAGCGTGCTGTCGTGGCATTGCCGGCGGGAGACAACACGCGCCACCTACGGTGACCGGCAGCTCCAACGCCAGCGCCACAGAAGGACAAAAGCCCCACTTGGGTGCCGAAGCGAACTCTCCCAGCACAGCGCACGCGCCAACACGTCCGCACAGCTGCGATACAAACCACCTGCGAGAACCGCAGAGGCGACCGAGCAGCAGACGGCGTCGCGGCGCCGAGCGCCGGGCGGCGGCGCATCCTCAGCGCACACAGTCCTCAATCGGACCAGCACACTGCAGATGTCCACCGCGCTTCGCACCGGGCCCGCGAGGACCTACTTTGGCCGCACGGCGCCGCGTGCAGGGTGCGCCGGCGCGCAGCTGCGCCGCCTGCCGCCTCCGTCGGCCGGCGCGCCTGCCACTGGCCGCCCCCACCAGCCGGCTGTAGCGCGTGCGCCCACGCACCGCGCGGCCAGCACGCCGGGAGGCCCCCCCTCACCGGCCGGGGACGGTCCCACCCAGCCACCGCCGCGTATCGCTTCACACCCAGATGCCATTCACGTTCGTGGGCATGGTGGGTATCGCTGGAACAACCGGTTGGTAGCTCAACCGATCGTCGCCATCACTGATTCACCTCTAGCGAGAACAACCGCACCACAACGGTTTACCAGTTGTTCATTTGCATAACGTCACCAGCAAACGTAGGCGTCCATCGCCATTTGCAAATTCAACGATTGTTGCATGCCTGTGTCAGGTGTCACGACACACTATGTCTGCCCACATACACGCAACAACATGTGCACGCTTCGCGAACACGTGGAAGGTGGCCCCCGTACGTATGCGATGTCCATTGCGCGAACGACTGTCAACCGGCCTCTGTCGCATGTCGCAGATGTGGAACGCAGTGCACCATGCTATCACGGTGTGTGAGAAGAGACGACTACGTCTGACAACACGCGCCACTACATCAACAGACGGCTCATGCTGATCGCCATCCAGGGCATACCACACTGCAATCCAGCTCTTATAGGGAGACGACACGTAGCTGAGTGCACAACATTTGGACCGCATGGTTCGCCGTTGTTGGCGCAGTCGTTGTACGGTCACATGTACCACGATGTATCATTCAGTACATGAGGACCAATGTGCAGTACAGTGTGTGATTTGGACGTACAACATCAGCGGACAGTTGACACAGGCCGTACCACAGCGTAGGCTAAGTGCTTCGCACATGCGAATGCCAATGAACAACTGCAAATGCCAATGAACAACTGCAAAGGGCATTGAGCATGTACGTCCTGCTGCCATCCACATTACAGTGTATAGCTGCAAGGTGTTTAACATGAAGCGATACACTGGGGACCGGGCAGTGCGAGTAGCAAACTATATTGCGGGGGTTGCAGTTAGGCAACACTACACTAATTTAACGCGTCGTATGACAATTACAGAGCAGGTTAAGGCCCAACGTGTGTTGGGTTAAGGCCCAACGTGTGTTGGGTTAAGGCCCAACGTGTGTTGGGTTAAGGCCCAACGTGTGTTGGGTTAAGGCCCAACGTGTGTTGGGTTAAGGCCCAACGTGTGTTGGGTTAAGGCCCAACGTGTGTTGGGTTAAGGCCCAACGTGTGTTGGGTTAAGGCCCAACGTGTGTTGGGTTAAGGCCCAACGTGTGTTGGGTTAAGGCCCAACGTGTGTTGGGTTAAGGCCCAACGTGTGTTGGGTTAAGGCCCAACGTGTGTTGGGTTAAGGCCCAACGTGTGTTGGGTTAAGGCCCAACGTGTGTTGGGTTAAGGCCCAACGTGTGTTGGGTTAAGGCCCAACGTGTGTTGGGTTACGTTAAGGGGCAATGTGGGTTACGTTAAGGGGCAATGTGGGTTACGTTAAGGGGCAATGTGGGTTACGTTACGGCGCAATATAGGTTACGTTACGGCGCAATATAGGTTACGTTAAGGCGCAATATCGGTTACGTTAAGGCGCAATACAGGTTACGTTAAGGCGCAATACAGGTTACGTTAAGGCGCAATACAGGTTACGTTAAGGCGCAATACAGGTTACGTTAAGGCGCAATACAGGTTACGTTAAGGCGCAATACAGGTTACGTTAAGGCGCAATGCAGGTTACGTTAAGGCGCAATGCAGGTTACGTTAAGGCGCAATACAGGTTACGTTAAGGCGCAATACAGGTTACGTTAAGGCGCAATACAGGTTACGTTAAGGCGCAATACAGGTTACGTTAAGGCGCAATACAGGTTACGTTAAGGCGCAATACAGGTTACGTTAAGGCGCAATACAGGTTACGTTAAGGCGCAATACAGGTTACGTTAAGGCGCAATACAGGTTACGTTAAGGCGCAATACAGGTTACGTTAAGGCGCAATACAGGTTACGTTAAGGCGCAATACAGGTTACGTTAAGGCGCAATACAGGTTACGTTAAGGCGCAATACAGGTTACGTTAAGGCGCAATACAGGTTACGTTAAGGCGCAATACAGGTTACGTTAAGGCGCAATACAGGTTACGTTAAGGCGCAATACAGGTTACGTTAAGGCGCAATACAGGTTACGTTAAGGCGCAATACAGGTTACGTTAAGGCGCAATACAGGTTACGTTAAGGCGCAATACAGGTTAGGTTAAGGCGCAATACAGGTTAGGTTAAGGCGCAATACAGGTTAGGTTAAGGTACGACATAGGTTAGGTTAAGGTACGACATAGGTTAGGTTAAGGTACGACATAGGTTAGGTTAAGGTACGACATAGGTTAGGTTAAGGTACGACATAGGTTAGGTTAAGGTACGACATAGGTTAGGTTAAGGTACGACATAGGTTAGGTTAAGGTACGACATAGGTTAGGTTAAGGTACGACATAGGTTAGGTTAAGGTACGACATAGGTTAGGTTAAGGTACGACATAGGTTAGGTTAAGGTACGACATAGGTTAGGTTAAGGTACGACATAGGTTAGGTTAAGGTACGACATAGGTTAGGTTAAGGTACGACATAGGTTAGGTTAAGGTACGACATAGGTTAGGTTAAGGTACGACATAGGTTAGGTTAAGGTACGACATAGGTTAGGTTAAGGTACGACATAGGTTAGGTTAAGGTACGACATAGGTTAGGTTAAGGTACGACATAGGTTAGGTTAAGGTACGACATAGGTTAGGTTAAGGTACGACATAGGTTAGGTTAAGGTACGACATAGGTTAGGTTAAGGTACGACATAGGTTAGGTTAAGGTACGACATAGGTTAGGTTAAGGTACGACATAGGTTAGGTTAAGGTACGACATAGGTTAGGTTAAGGTACGACATAGGTTAGGTTACGGTACGACATAGGTTAGGTTACGGTACGACATAGGTTAGGTTACGGTACGACATAGGTTAGGTTACGGTACGACATAGGTTAGGTTACGGTACGACATAGGTTAGGTTACGGTACGACATAGGTTAGGTTACGGTACGACATAGGTTAGGTTACGGTACGATATAGGTTAGGTTACGGTACGATATAGGTTAGGTTAAGGTACACATTGTTGTAAGGAAAGGTTTAATGGGGGGCGGGGCGGGGCGGCCGGTTTG
This sequence comes from Schistocerca americana, assembly GCF_021461395.2. Taxonomy (NCBI): domain Eukaryota; kingdom Metazoa; phylum Arthropoda; class Insecta; order Orthoptera; family Acrididae; genus Schistocerca; species Schistocerca americana. The sequence goes on along the minus strand of NW_025726586.1, from coordinate 32,603 downwards.
TTGATTGTGATTATAGTAAGTGGATGCCTGCGGCATCATCTGATTTGCCACGTCAGGATGCACCTTTGGCTCATGACAGGCGGCGCTCTCATTCCATGCTTGT
>NW_025726586.1:22500-27500 GCF_021461395.2 Schistocerca americana | reverse complement strand
GGGTCGCTGCAAACAGCAAGACGTCATCTGCAAAGGCCGCAGCGTTGACTCTGCGACCGAGGATCCGAGCTCCGATGTGGGAGGGCAGTTGGCCTAAAACGTAGTCCACCGCAAAGTTGAACAGGAGGGGGGAGAGGGGATCGCCCTGGCGAACGCCCCGTGCTGGCTGCACAGACACGCCCACGCCGGCGCCGTCCGCTATCACTGTCGTGCTGCCCTCGTAGCACCGCTCGACATACTCGACAAAGCAATCCGGCAGGCCATGCGCCTTCAGCACGGGGCGAAGGGCAGCATGATCTACCGAATCGAATGCCTTAGATACGTCGATCGATGCCACAAAGACAGAGCGGCAGGAGCGAACTGCGTCGGTGAGAGCAGTGTCCAAGATGAAGGTATTTTCCAACATCCCATCCCGAGGGATGAATGCCCGCTGACGTTCGTCCACAGCACATGCGCGCATCAGGCGTGACGCGAGAACCTTGTGAAAGGTCCGCGCCAACACCGAGCAGACCGTAATGGGGCGAAAGTCAGCGGGGGATGTTGGTGCAGCCGTTTTCGGGAGAAGGGACGTCCGCGCGCGAAGCAGGCGTTCCGGAAGGGCGCGGGCCAGAAGGAAGAGATTCATCACTTTCACCAGGACTTCGTGCGGCAGGCGCCGCAACTCCGCTGGGGTTAGGCCGTCCGGCCCGGCTGCTGATCCCCTGGGCGGCAACGCGGCGGCGACCTCCTCATGTGTGACCGGCCCCCATATGCACTCGAGAGCGACAGGCTCTGAGTGCGGGAGGAGGCGGTCACGAATGAAGCCCGCGGTGGAGATGGGCTTCTTGGTGAAGAGGTCCGCCCAGAAGTCCAGCAGACCAGGGATGGCAGGTGGCGGCTGGAGCAGGGTGCCATCCAAGAGGCCGCGCACGCAACGTGCACGCGACCGTCGGAAGGCATCCTGCGTTCTCGCGTACTCCCAGCGGCGCCGCTTGCGCTTCTGCGTCGGCGGCGCGGCAGGCGGCCGCTTCGATGGTTGGCGCGGCCGCTGTGTCCTGGTGATCGATCTCTCCCCTCTGGACCCGACCGACGCAAGGGCATCCGGGAGCATGCCCAGGATGACATCGGGCGGCGTGCCCCGCCCCAGACCTATGACACGATCCAGGGCAGAGAAACGCTGGGCGGAAGCGGGTAGCCCCGCCAGATGCTCCCAGATGGCGGCGTCAGTCGGCCCCTCCGGCGGCGGCCCGGTGGTGTCGGCCGCGAAGTCCTCGGCTGCGTCGACGGGCGGCGCAGCGGCCTCGCCCGCGTCAGGCAGCGGGCTCGCTGCTCCCTGGCGGGACGCCGGCTCTTCCCCCCGACCGATCTCAAGCGCCTCCATGAATTGGCGGACAAGCTGCTTGTGGGCAGCTTGCCGCCGTCGGCACTTGATTGCCTCGAGCGTTCGGTCGGGGAACATCCTGATGAGTTCTTGATTGACGAAGAAGAACCGGGCGTCCCTCTCAAGGAACAGTTCGGCCTCCGCCTTGGCGAGCGACAGGACTTCTTCCTCCGTCCACCTCGCGCGATGCCTCTCGGTGACGATCTCCGCGTTGGCGGCCGCAAGATGTTGGCGGCGGCGATGGACCCCGAGACCGTTCTTGGTTGTAAAGCTGCGGTGGCACTCACTACAGGTATACATAGCTGCAAAAGTTACAAGATTTTCGGCACGGCCGGTTGGCCGGCTAGGTGCTGGGGGAGTTGGGGTGGCACCTTCAGCGGAAGGGCCACCACTTATTCTCTGCTTACTGCCCCCAACTAAAAAAGGGATAGTGCGAGGGGGGGCTGGTAACCCCCCCAAGCCCCTGGTGCGGTCTTCCACTCTGCGAAATCAGCGGGCCCACGAGAAGGGGAGAAGACCGCAGGAGAGGAGAGGCTAAGAGGGCTAGGCCCATGTATTGCGCATCACTCTCCCAGTAACTATAACCCAAGGAAGGCACCTCGCAGCAGCAGCACGACTACATCAAGACCGCACTTCGAGAAGCCAAGTCCGGATGCAGCCACACCGCTGCCACTTGGCCACCTTAAGAGAGTCATAGTTACTCCCGCCGTTTACCCGCGCTTGCTTGAATTTCTTCACGTTGACATTCAGAGCACTGGGCAGAAATCACATTGCGTCAACACCCGCTAGGGCCATCGCAATGCTTTGTTTTAATTAGACAGTCGGATTCCCCCAGTCCGTGCCAGTTCTGAGTTGATCGTTGAATGGCGGCCGAAGAGAATCCGCGCACCCGCGCGCCCCCGGAGGAGCACGCTAAGGCGGACGCGGCCTCGCAGCAAGGAAGATCCGTGGGAGGCCAAGGCACGGGACCGAGCTCGGATCCTGCACGCAGGTTGAAGCACCGGGGCGCGAACGCCGCGCAGGCGCGCGCATCCTGCACCGCCGGCCAGCACGAGGCCAACCAACGGCGAGAGCAGACCACGCCCGCGCTAAACGCCCGCACTTACCGGCACCCCTACGGCACTCACCTCGCCCAGGCCCGGCACGTTAGCGCTGACCCACTTCCCGACCAAGCCCGACACGCCCCGATCCTCAGAGCCAATCCTTATCCCGAAGTTACGGATCCAATTTGCCGACTTCCCTTACCTACATTATTCTATCGACTAGAGGCTCTTCACCTTGGAGACCTGCTGCGGATATGGGTACGAACCGGCGCGACACCTCCACGTGGCCCTCTCCCGGATTTTCAAGGTCCGAGGGGAAGATCGGGACACCGCCGCAACTGCGGTGCTCTTCGCGTTCCAAACCCTATCTCCCTGCTAGAGGATTCCAGGGAACTCGAACGCTCATGCAGAAAAGAAAACTCTTCCCCGATCTCCCGACGGCGTCTCCGGGTCCTTTTGGGTTACCCCGACGAGCATCTCTAAAAGAGGGGCCCGACTTGTATCGGTTCCGCTGCCGGGTTCCGGAATAGGAACCGGATTCCCTTTCGCCCAACGGGGGCCAGCACAAAGTGCATCATGCTATGACGGCCCCCATCAACATCGGATTTCTCCTAGGGCTTAGGATCGACTGACTCGTGTGCAACGGCTGTTCACACGAAACCCTTCTCCGCGTCAGCCCTCCAGGGCCTCGCTGGAGTATTTGCTACTACCACCAAGATCTGCACCGACGGCGGCTCCAGGCAGGCTCACGCCCAGACCCTTCTGCGCCCACCGCCGCGACCCTCCTACTCGTCAGGGCTTCGCGGCCGGCCGCAAGGACCGGCCATGACTGCCAGACTGACGGCCGAGTATAGGCACGACGCTTCAGCGCCATCCATTTTCAGGGCTAGTTGCTTCGGCAGGTGAGTTGTTACACACTCCTTAGCGGATTCCGACTTCCATGGCCACCGTCCTGCTGTCTTAAGCAACCAACGCCTTTCATGGTTTCCCATGAGCGTCGATTCGGGCGCCTTAACTCGGCGTTTGGTTCATCCCACAGCGCCAGTTCTGCTTACCAAAAGTGGCCCACTTGGCACTCCGATCCGAGTCGTTTGCTCGCGGCTTCAGCATATCAAGCAAGCCGGAGATCTCACCCATTTAAAGTTTGAGAATAGGTTGAGGTCGTTTCGGCCCCAAGGCCTCTAATCATTCGCTTTACCGGATGAGACTCGTACGAGCACCAGCTATCCTGAGGGAAACTTCGGAGGGAACCAGCTACTAGATGGTTCGATTAGTCTTTCGCCCCTATACCCAGCTCCGACGATCGATTTGCACGTCAGAATCGCTACGGACCTCCATCAGGGTTTCCCCTGACTTCGTCCTGGCCAGGCATAGTTCACCATCTTTCGGGTCCCAACGTGTACGCTCTAGGTGCGCCTCACCTCGCAATGAGGACGAGACGCCCCGGGAGTGCGGAGGCCGCCGCCCCGTGAAGGGCGGGGAAGCCCCATCCTCCCTCGGCCCGCGCAAGGCGAGACCTTCACTTTCATTACGCCTTTAGGTTTCGTACAGCCCAATGACTCGCGCACATGTTAGACTCCTTGGTCCGTGTTTCAAGACGGGTCGTGAAATTGTCCAAAGCTGAAGCGCCGCTGACGGGAGCGATTATTCCGCCCGAGAGCATCCCGAGCCAACAGCGGCGCGGGTCCGGGGCCGGGCCAGGTAGGTCCGTCATCCGGGAAGAACCGCGCGCGCTTGCCGGGAGCCCGAGCGCCCAAAGGGGCGAATCGACTCCTCCAGATATACCGCCGGGCAGCCAGCCAGGACACCGGGGCTCTGCCCAACAGACGCGAACCGAGGCCCGCGGAAGGACAGGCTGCGCACCCGGGCCGTAGGCCGGCACCCAGCGGGTCGCGACGTCCTACTAGGGGAGAAGTGCGGCCCACCGCACACCGGAACGGCCCCACCCCGCGGCGAGTGGAAAGGCAACCGGACACGACCCCGCCGCGGATTGCTCCGCGCGGGCGGCCGGCCCCATCTGCCGAGGGCGGAGGCCTGTGGCCGGATGGGCGTGAATCTCACCCGTTCGACCTTTCGGACTTCTCACGTTTACCCCAGAACGGTTTCACGTACTTTTGAACTCTCTCTTCAAAGTTCTTTTCAACTTTCCCTCACGGTACTTGTTCGCTATCGGTCTCGTGGTCATATTTAGTCTCAGATGGAGTTTACCACCCACTTGGAGCTGCACTCTCAAGCAACCCGACTCGAAGGAGAGGTCCCGCCGACGCTCGCACCGGCCGCTACGGGCCTGGCACCCTCTACGGGCCGTGGCCTCATTCAAGTTGGACTTGGGCTCGGCGCGAGGCGTCGGGGTAGTGGACCCTCCCAAACACCACATGCCACGACAGGCGGCAGCCTGCGGGGTTCGGTGCTGGACTCTTCCCTGTTCGCTCGCCGCTACTGGGGGAATCCTTGTTAGTTTCTTTTCCTCCGCTTAGTAATATGCTTAAATTCAGCGGGTAGTCTCGCCTGCTCTGAGGTCGTTGTACGAGGTGTCGCACGCCACACCGCCAGCCGGCTGTGCACGCTACCGAGTAAGTACCGGTATGCGAACCGCC
>NW_025726586.1:15000-20000 GCF_021461395.2 Schistocerca americana | reverse complement strand
ATATGACTACTGGCAGGATCAACCAGGGAGCTGCGTCAACTAGAGCTGAGCAGCCGGCCGCCCGGGAGTGTGTCCCGGGGGCCCACGCGAACACGCAAGCGTCCGCTCAATTATTCTGCAAACAGGAGGAGGCTGAGCTCCCCTGCACAATACACCTCGAAACCCTCTCAGGTCCCGGCGGCGCGCAGCGCCGTCCTAAGTACTTGGTCGGGTTCGAGAGAGGCGCAATCGCCCGGAGTTTGGCGAGTAGACGCTTTAGGTGCGACCACCCGTGCTCCCAACTGAGCTTGCCGCTGCCGACAGAGGCCCGGGAGCGTGCTGTCGTGGCATTGCCGGCGGGAGACAACACGCGCCACCTACGGTGACCGGCAGCTCCAACGCCAGCGCCACAGAAGGACAAAAGCCCCACTTGGGTGCCGAAGCGAACTCTCCCAGCACAGCGCACGCGCCAACACGTCCGCACAGCTGCGATACAAACCACCTGCGAGAACCGCAGAGGCGACCGAGCAGCAGACGGCGTCGCGGCGCCGAGCGCCGGGCGGCGGCGCATCCCCAGCGCACACAGTCCTCAATCGGACCAGCACACTGCAGATGTCCACCGCGCTTCGCACCGGGCCCGCGAGGACCTACTTTGGCCGCACGGCGCCGCGTGCAGGGTGCGCCGGCGCGCAGCTGCGCCGCCTGCCGCCTCCGTCGGCCGGCGCGCCTGCCACTGGCCGCCCCCACCAGCCGGCTGTAGCGCGTGCGCCCACGCACCGCGCGGCCAGCACGCCGGGAGGCCCCCCCTCACCGGCCGGGGACGGTCCCACCCAGCCACCGCCGCGTATCGCTTCACACCCAGATGCCATTCACGTTCGTGGGCATGGTGGGTATCGCTGGAACAACCGGTTGGTAGCTCAACCGATCGTCGCCATCACTGATTCACCTCTAGCGAGAACAACCGCACCACAACGGTTTACCAGTTGTTCATTTGCATAACGTCACCAGCAAACGTAGGCGTCCATCGCCATTTGCAAATTCAACGATTGTTGCATGCCTGTGTCAGGTGTCACGACACACTATGTCTGCCCACATACACGCAACAACATGTGCACGCTTCGCGAACACGTGGAAGGTGGCCCCCGTACGTATGCGATGTCCATTGCGCGAACGACTGTCAACCGGCCTCTGTCGCATGTCGCAGATGTGGAACGCAGTGCACCATGCTATCACGGTGTGTGAGAAGAGACGACTACGTCTGACAACACGCGCCACTACATCAACAGACGGCTCATGCTGATCGCCATCCAGGGCATACCACACTGCAATCCAGCTCTTATAGGGAGACGACACGTAGCTGAGTGCACAACATTTGGACCGCATGGTTCGCCGTTGTTGGCGCAGTCGTTGTACGGTCACATGTACCACGATGTATCATTCAGTACATGAGGACCAATGTGCAGTACAGTGTGTGATTTGGACGTACAACATCAGCGGACAGTTGACACAGGCCGTACCACAGCGTAGGCTAAGTGCTTCGCACATGCGAATGCCAATGAACAACTGCAAATGCCAATGAACAACTGCAAAGGGCATTGAGCATGTACGTCCTGCTGCCATCCACATTACAGTGTATAGCTGCAAGGTGTTTAACATGAAGCGATACACTGGGGACCGGGCAGTGCGAGTAGCAAACTATATTGCGGGGGTTGCAGTTAGGCAACACTACACTAATTTAACGCGTCGTATGACAATTACAGAGCAGGTTAAGGCCCAACGTGTGTTGGGTTAAGGCCCAACGTGTGTTGGGTTAAGGCCCAACGTGTGTTGGGTTAAGGCCCAACGTGTGTTGGGTTAAGGCCCAACGTGTGTTGGGTTAAGGCCCAACGTGTGTTGGGTTAAGGCCCAACGTGTGTTGGGTTAAGGCCCAACGTGTGTTGGGTTAAGGCCCAACGTGTGTTGGGTTAAGGCCCAACGTGTGTTGGGTTAAGGCCCAACGTGTGTTGGGTTAAGGCCCAACGTGTGTTGGGTTAAGGCCCAACGTGTGTTGGGTTAAGGCCCAACGTGTGTTGGGTTAAGGCCCAACGTGTGTTGGGTTACGTTAAGGGGCAATGTGGGTTACGTTAAGGGGCAATGTGGGTTACGTTAAGGGGCAATGTGGGTTACGTTACGGCGCAATATAGGTTACGTTACGGCGCAATATAGGTTACGTTAAGGCGCAATATCGGTTACGTTAAGGCGCAATACAGGTTACGTTAAGGCGCAATACAGGTTACGTTAAGGCGCAATACAGGTTACGTTAAGGCGCAATACAGGTTACGTTAAGGCGCAATACAGGTTACGTTAAGGCGCAATACAGGTTACGTTAAGGCGCAATGCAGGTTACGTTAAGGCGCAATGCAGGTTACGTTAAGGCGCAATACAGGTTACGTTAAGGCGCAATACAGGTTACGTTAAGGCGCAATACAGGTTACGTTAAGGCGCAATACAGGTTACGTTAAGGCGCAATACAGGTTACGTTAAGGCGCAATACAGGTTACGTTAAGGCGCAATACAGGTTACGTTAAGGCGCAATACAGGTTACGTTAAGGCGCAATACAGGTTACGTTAAGGCGCAATACAGGTTACGTTAAGGCGCAATACAGGTTACGTTAAGGCGCAATACAGGTTACGTTAAGGCGCAATACAGGTTACGTTAAGGCGCAATACAGGTTACGTTAAGGCGCAATACAGGTTACGTTAAGGCGCAATACAGGTTACGTTAAGGCGCAATACAGGTTACATTAAGGCGCAATACAGGTTACGTTAAGGCGCAATACAGGTTACGTTAAGGCGCAATACAGGTTACGTTAAGGCGCAATACAGGTTAGGTTAAGGCGCAATACAGGTTAGGTTAAGGCGCAATACAGGTTAGGTTAAGGTACGACATAGGTTAGGTTAAGGTACGACATAGGTTAGGTTAAGGTACGACATAGGTTAGGATAAGGTACGACATAGGTTAGGTTAAGGTACGACATAGGTTAGGTTAAGGTACGACATAGGTTAGGTTAAGGTACGACATAGGTTAGGTTAAGGTACGACATAGGTTAGGTTAAGGTACGACATAGGTTAGGTTAAGGTACGACATAGGTTAGGTTAAGGTACGACATAGGTTAGGTTAAGGTACGACATAGGTTAGGTTAAGGTACGACATAGGTTAGGTTAAGGTACGACATAGGTTAGGTTAAGGTACGACATAGGTTAGGTTAAGGTACGACATAGGTTAGGTTAAGGTACGACATAGGTTAGGTTAAGGTACGACATAGGTTAGGTTAAGGTACGACATAGGTTAGGTTAAGGTACGACATAGGTTAGGTTAAGGTACGACATAGGTTAGGTTAAGGTACGACATAGGTTAGGTTAAGGTACGACATAGGTTAGGTTAAGGTACGACATAGGTTAGGTTAAGGTACGACATAGGTTAGGTTAAGGTACGACATAGGTTAGGTTAAGGTACGACATAGGTTAGGTTAAGGTACGACATAGGTTAGGTTAAGGTACGACATAGGTTAGGTTAAGGTACGACATAGGTTAGGTTAAGGTACGACATAGGTTAGGTTAAGGTACGACATAGGTTAGGTTAAGGTACGACATAGGTTAGGTTAAGGTACGACATAGGTTAGGTTACGGTACGACATAGGTTAGGTTACGGTACGACATAGGTTAGGTTACGGTACGACATAGGTTAGGTTACGGTACGACATAGGTTAGGTTACGGTACGACATAGGTTAGGTTACGGTACGACATAGGTTAGGTTACGGTACGACATAGGTTAGGTTACGGTACGACATAGGTTAGGTTACGGTACGACATAGGTTAGGTTACGGTACGATATAGGTTAGGTTACGGTACGATATAGGTTAGGTTAAGGTACACATTGTTGTAAGGAAAGGTTTAATGGGGGGCGGGGCGGGGCGGCCGGTTTGTTGATTGTGATTATAGTAAGTGGATGCCTGCGGCATCATCTGATTTGCCACGTCAGGATGCACCTTTGGCTCATGACAGGCGGCGCTCTCATTCCATGCTTGTGGCAGACCTGTGTCTTTCATTCCTGCCATTGTTTGTGTGCTGTGAGAGGAGGCAGTATTGTGATGTTGGGTGCACCCCTGTGTAGGACATGTGTGGGTGTTGGTGGCTTGGCTGAGCAATGGTGGTTGTCGGGTGGGTGGGATATTCTGTTTTCTGAGTGGACCTCCCAGTCTGGTTATGACAGTGTGGATTGTCTAATGTGGCGGAGAGGATGCACTGGGTGTTGTTCCATGCTGGTGCTTACATATTGTCTGTGTGCGTGTTACAGGCAGAGAGTAGTGCGTGATAAGGGTGTGTGGCTGACGTGTGGTTGTGATTGTGAGCAGAGTCTTTCAGCATGTATACGGACAGTTGTATACATTATCTGTATTCTGATGGCTCTATCTATTACTAATCAGCGCCGTGTATACGTTTAATCCGGTTCCAGTCGAAACTGTTGTATCTCTGTACATTAGTGACACGGCGAGCCCGCTATGTAGTTACTCGTCTCGGCAGCTTCCACCGGTGTATGGCAAATGATTATAAGGAATCAGTCTAGTCGTCAATACCGATGGTGTGACGTCACATGTCTGGGGTGGGGGACGCTGCGCCCTTCCGGTGGGTCATGGCCTAGAAAGACTCTTCCCACGCAGGGGGGCGTGGACTGTCATTGACTCTTCCAGGTAATATACTTGCCGTACGTTCTTGCGACTGCGAGTGCAACGCTCACCGGTACCGACATGGATGGAGCGCCTCCTAGCTGACCGCTCAGCATCGGCATTCGTACAGAGAGCAACGCGGTCGCGTCTCTAGCTCGTAACTGGTACAGCCCGCAGCTCATGTATAGGGACAGCGGGAATGTCGCATATTGGAGATAACTCTTCATGAAACGCATGTTATAGGGGTGGATTGCACATTGCGACTGCGGGAAAAGTCCGCCGTTCATCCGCTGGAGTTGCGAGTTGGGCGGTTG
>NW_025726586.1:2500-10000 GCF_021461395.2 Schistocerca americana | reverse complement strand
GGCACCCTCTACGGGCCGTGGCCTCATTCAAGTTGGACTTGGGCTCGGCGCGAGGCGTCGGGGTAGTGGACCCTCCCAAACACCACATGCCACGACAGGCGGCAGCCTGCGGGGTTCGGTGCTGGACTCTTCCCTGTTCGCTCGCCGCTACTGGGGGAATCCTTGTTAGTTTCTTTTCCTCCGCTTAGTAATATGCTTAAATTCAGCGGGTAGTCTCGCCTGCTCTGAGGTCGTTGTACGAGGTGTCGCACGCCACACCGCCAGCCGGCTGTGCACGCTACCGAGTAAGTACCGGTATGCGAACCGCCAGGCGACGGGCGCGCATCGCACGTTTCAGGAGGCGCGGCCGGCCCCACAGGCGGCCGCGACGCTCCCAGGTCTGCGAAGCGGGGCAAACGCCGCGCGCTTCAGTATACGTAGCCGACCCTCAGCCAGACGTGGCCCGGGAACGGAATCCATGGACCGCAATGTGCGTTCGAAACGTCGATGTTCATGTGTCCTGCAGTTCACATGTCGACGCGCAATTTGCTGCGTTCTTCATCGACCCACGAGCCGAGTGATCCACCGTCCTGGGTGATCTTTTCTTAGTTTCCACTGTCTCTTTCAAGACAGTTGCATAGGCGGGACGTAGGCGTGTGGCGGCCCCTGTTCAAGCGTTCTGTGTCCAACGGCCTCACGGCCGATGGGCGTCGTACGGCTCCACACCGGAGCGGACAGGCAGTCGGGCGAAAGTCATTCAAAACCGGCGCCAGGCGCCAGGTGCCGCAGGCCAGCCGCTCCAGCGCTTCAGCGCTCGTACCACACAACATTGGCGTTAGTTTTGAGAAGCACGCGTGGTTCCGCACGCGGCGCACGGCTACTGCGAGCCGTACAGGTAGCGTGTTGCGCGACACGACACGCACATCGAACGACATGCAGTCTAGTCGGTAATGATCCTTCCGCAGGTTCACCTACGGAAACCTTGTTACGACTTTTACTTCCTCTAAATGATCAAGTTTGGTCATCTTTCCGGTAGCATCGGCAACGACAGAGTCAATGCCGCGTACCAGTCCGAAGACCTCACTAAATCATTCAATCGGTAGTAGCGACGGGCGGTGTGTACAAAGGGCAGGGACGTAATCAACGCGAGCTTATGACTCGCGCTTACTGGGAATTCCTCGTTCATGGGGAACAATTGCAAGCCCCAATCCCTAGCACGAAGGAGGTTCAGCGGGTTACCCCGACCTTTCGGCCTAGGAAGACACGCTGATTCCTTCAGTGTAGCGCGCGTGCGGCCCAGAACATCTAAGGGCATCACAGACCTGTTATTGCTCAATCTCGTGCGGCTAGAAGCCGCCTGTCCCTCTAAGAAGAAAAGTAATCGCTGACAGCACGAAGGATGTCACGCGACTAGTTAGCAGGCTAGAGTCTCGTTCGTTATCGGAATTAACCAGACAAATCGCTCCACCAACTAAGAACGGCCATGCACCACCACCCACCGAATCAAGAAAGAGCTATCAATCTGTCAATCCTTCCGGTGTCCGGGCCTGGTGAGGTTTCCCGTGTTGAGTCAAATTAAGCCGCAGGCTCCACTCCTGGTGGTGCCCTTCCGTCAATTCCTTTAAGTTTCAGCTTTGCAACCATACTTCCCCCGGAACCCAAAAGCTTTGGTTTCCCGGAGGCTGCCCGCCGAGTCATCGGAGGAACTGCGGCGGATCGCTGGCTGGCATCGTTTATGGTTAGAACTAGGGCGGTATCTGATCGCCTTCGAACCTCTAACTTTCGTTCTTGATTAATGAAAACATACTTGGCAAATGCTTTCGCTTCTGTTCGTCTTGCGACGATCCAAGAATTTCACCTCTAACGTCGCAATACGAATGCCCCCGCCTGTCCCTATTAATCATTACCTCGGGTTCCGAAAACCAACAAAATAGAACCGAGGTCCTATTCCATTATTCCATGCACACAGTATTCAGGCGGGCTTGCCTGCTTTAAGCACTCTAATTTGTTCAAAGTAAACGTGCCGGCCCACCGAGACACTCACTCAAGAGCACCCTGGTAGGATTGCAACGGGGTCCGCCTCGGGACGCACGAGCACGCACGAGGCGCGTCGCACGCCTTCGGCTCGCCCCACCGGCAGGACGTCCCACGATACATGCCAGTTAAACACCGACGGGCGGTGAACCAACAGCGTGGGACACAAATCCAACTACGAGCTTTTTAACCGCAACAACTTTAATATACGCTATTGGAGCTGGAATTACCGCGGCTGCTGGCACCAGACTTGCCCTCCAATAGATACTCGTTAAAGGATTTAAAGTGTACTCATTCCGATTACGGGGCCTCGGATGAGTCCCGTATCGTTATTTTTCGTCACTACCTCCCCGTGCCGGGAGTGGGTAATTTGCGCGCCTGCTGCCTTCCTTGGATGTGGTAGCCGTTTCTCAGGCTCCCTCTCCGGAATCGAACCCTGATTCCCCGTTACCCGTTACAACCATGGTAGGCGCAGAACCTACCATCGACAGTTGATAAGGCAGACATTTGAAAGATGCGTCGCCGGTACGAGGACCGTGCGATCAGCCCAAAGTTATTCAGAGTCACCAAGGCAAACGGACCGGACGAGCCGACCGATTGGTTTTGATCTAATAAAAGCGTCCCTTCCATCTCTGGTCGGGACTCTGTTTGCATGTATTAGCTCTAGAATTACCACAGTTATCCAAGTAACGTGGGTACGATCTAAGGAACCATAACTGATTTAATGAGCCATTCGCGGTTTCACCTTAATGCGGCTTGTACTGAGACATGCATGGCTTAATCTTTGAGACAAGCATATGACTACTGGCAGGATCAACCAGGGAGCTGCGTCAACTAGAGCTGAGCAGCCGGCCGCCCGGGAGTGTGTCCCGGGGGCCCGCGCGAACACGCAAGCGTCCGCTCAATTATTCTGCAAACAGGAGGAGGCTGAGCTCCCCTGCACAATACACCTCGAAACCCTCTCAGGTCCCGGCGGCGCGCAGCGCCGTCCTAAGTACTTGGTCGGGTTCGAGAGAGGCGCAATCGCCCGGAGTTTGGCGAGTAGACGCTTTAGGTGCGACCACCCGTGCTCCCAACTGAGCTTGCCGCTGCCGACAGAGGCCCGGGAGCGTGCTGTCGTGGCATTGCCGGCGGGAGACAACACGCGCCACCTACGGTGACCGGCAGCTCCAACGCCAGCGCCACAGAAGGACAAAAGCCCCACTTGGGTGCCGAAGCGAACTCTCCCAGCACAGCGCACGCGCCAACACGTCCGCACAGCTGCGATACAAACCACCTGCGAGAACCGCAGAGGCGACCGAGCAGCAGACGGCGTCGCGGCGCCGAGCGCCGGGCGGCGGCGCATCCTCAGCGCACACAGTCCTCAATCGGACCAGCACACTGCAGATGTCCACCGCGCTTCGCACCGGGCCCGCGAGGACCTACTTTGGCCGCACGGCGCCGCGTGCAGGGTGCGCCGGCGCGCAGCTGCGCCGCCTGCCGCCTCCGTCGGCCGGCGCGCCTGCCACTGGCCGCCCCCACCAGCCGGCTGTAGCGCGTGCGCCCACGCACCGCGCGGCCAGCACGCCGGGAGGCCCCCCCTCACCGGCCGGGGACGGTCCCACCCAGCCACCGCCGCGTATCGCTTCACACCCAGATGCCATTCACGTTCGTGGGCATGGTGGGTATCGCTGGAACAACCGGTTGGTAGCTCAACCGATCGTCGCCATCACTGATTCACCTCTAGCGAGAACAACCGCACCACAACGGTTTACCAGTTGTTCATTTGCATAACGTCACCAGCAAACGTAGGCGTCCATCGCCATTTGCAAATTCAACGATTGTTGCATGCCTGTGTCAGGTGTCACGACACACTATGTCTGCCCACATACACGCAACAACATGTGCACGCTTCGCGAACACGTGGAAGGTGGCCCCCGTACGTATGCGATGTCCATTGCGCGAACGACTGTCAACCGGCCTCTGTCGCATGTCGCAGATGTGGAACGCAGTGCACCATGCTATCACGGTGTGTGAGAAGAGACGACTACGTCTGACAACACGCGCCACTACATCAACAGACGGCTCATGCTGATCGCCATCCAGGGCATACCACACTGCAATCCAGCTCTTATAGGGAGACGACACGTAGCTGAGTGCACAACATTTGGACCGCATGGTTCGCCGTTGTTGGCGCAGTCGTTGTACGGTCACATGTACCACGATGTATCATTCAGTACATGAGGACCAATGTGCAGTACAGTGTGTGATTTGGACGTACAACATCAGCGGACAGTTGACACAGGCCGTACCACAGCGTAGGCTAAGTGCTTCGCACATGCGAATGCCAATGAACAACTGCAAATGCCAATGAACAACTGCAAAGGGCATTGAGCATGTACGTCCTGCTGCCATCCACATTACAGTGTATAGCTGCAAGGTGTTTAACATGAAGCGATACACTGGGGACCGGGCAGTGCGAGTAGCAAACTATATTGCGGGGGTTGCAGTTAGGCAACACTACACTAATTTAACGCGTCGTATGACAATTACAGAGCAGGTTAAGGCCCAACGTGTGTTGGGTTAAGGCCCAACGTGTGTTGGGTTAAGGCCCAACGTGTGTTGGGTTAAGGCCCAACGTGTGTTGGGTTAAGGCCCAACGTGTGTTGGGTTAAGGCCCAACGTGTGTTGGGTTAAGGCCCAACGTGTGTTGGGTTAAGGCCCAACGTGTGTTGGGTTAAGGCCCAACGTGTGTTGGGTTAAGGCCCAACGTGTGTTGGGTTAAGGCCCAACGTGTGTTGGGTTAAGGCCCAACGTGTGTTGGGTTAAGGCCCAACGTGTGTTGGGTTAAGGCCCAACGTGTGTTGGGTTAAGGCCCAACGTGTGTTGGGTTAAGGCCCAACGTGTGTTGGGTTAAGGCCCAACGTGTGTTGGGTTACGTTAAGGGGCAATGTGGGTTACGTTAAGGGGCAATGTGGGTTACGTTAAGGGGCAATGTGGGTTACGTTACGGCGCAATATAGGTTACGTTACGGCGCAATATAGGTTACGTTAAGGCGCAATATCGGTTACGTTAAGGCGCAATACAGGTTACGTTAAGGCGCAATACAGGTTACGTTAAGGCGCAATACAGGTTACGTTAAGGCGCAATACAGGTTACGTTAAGGCGCAATACAGGTTACGTTAAGGCGCAATACAGGTTACGTTAAGGCGCAATGCAGGTTACGTTAAGGCGCAATGCAGGTTACGTTAAGGCGCAATACAGGTTACGTTAAGGCGCAATACAGGTTACGTTAAGGCGCAATACAGGTTACGTTAAGGCGCAATACAGGTTACGTTAAGGCGCAATACAGGTTACGTTAAGGCGCAATACAGGTTACGTTAAGGCGCAATACAGGTTACGTTAAGGCGCAATACAGGTTACGTTAAGGCGCAATACAGGTTACGTTAAGGCGCAATACAGGTTACGTTAAGGCGCAATACAGGTTACGTTAAGGCGCAATACAGGTTACGTTAAGGCGCAATACAGGTTACGTTAAGGCGCAATACAGGTTACGTTAAGGCGCAATACAGGTTACGTTAAGGCGCAATACAGGTTACGTTAAGGCGCAATACAGGTTACGTTAAGGCGCAATACAGGTTACGTTAAGGCGCAATACAGGTTACGTTAAGGCGCAATACAGGTTACGTTAAGGCGCAATACAGGTTACGTTAAGGCGCAATACAGGTTACGTTAAGGCGCAATACAGGTTAGGTTAAGGCGCAATACAGGTTAGGTTAAGGCGCAATACAGGTTAGGTTAAGGTACGACATAGGTTAGGTTAAGGTACGACATAGGTTAGGTTAAGGTACGACATAGGTTAGGTTAAGGTACGACATAGGTTAGGTTAAGGTACGACATAGGTTAGGTTAAGGTACGACATAGGTTAGGTTAAGGTACGACATAGGTTAGGTTAAGGTACGACATAGGTTAGGTTAAGGTACGACATAGGTTAGGTTAAGGTACGACATAGGTTAGGTTAAGGTACGACATAGGTTAGGTTAAGGTACGACATAGGTTAGGTTAAGGTACGACATAGGTTAGGTTAAGGTACGACATAGGTTAGGTTAAGGTACGACATAGGTTAGGTTAAGGTACGACATAGGTTAGGTTAAGGTACGACATAGGTTAGGTTAAGGTACGACATAGGTTAGGTTAAGGTACGACATAGGTTAGGTTAAGGTACGACATAGGTTAGGTTAAGGTACGACATAGGTTAGGTTAAGGTACGACATAGGTTAGGTTAAGGTACGACATAGGTTAGGTTAAGGTACGACATAGGTTAGGTTAAGGTACGACATAGGTTAGGTTAAGGTACGACATAGGTTAGGTTAAGGTACGACATAGGTTAGGTTAAGGTACGACATAGGTTAGGTTAAGGTACGACATAGGTTAGGTTACGGTACGACATAGGTTAGGTTACGGTACGACATAGGTTAGGTTACGGTACGACATAGGTTAGGTTACGGTACGACATAGGTTAGGTTACGGTACGACATAGGTTAGGTTACGGTACGACATAGGTTAGGTTACGGTACGACATAGGTTAGGTTACGGTACGACATAGGTTAGGTTACGGTACGATATAGGTTAGGTTACGGTACGATATAGGTTAGGTTAAGGTACACATTGTTGTAAGGAAAGGTTTAATGGGGGGCGGGGCGGGGCGGCCGGTTTGTTGATTGTGATTATAGTAAGTGGATGCCTGCGGCATCATCTGATTTGCCACGTCAGGATGCACCTTTGGCTCATGACAGGCGGCGCTCTCATTCCATGCTTGTGGCAGACCTGTGTCTTTCATTCCTGCCATTGTTTGTGTGCTGTGAGAGGAGGCAGTATTGTGATGTTGGGTGCACCCCTGTGTAGGACATGTGTGGGTGTTGGTGGCTTGGCTGAGCAATGGTGGTTGTCGGGTGGGTGGGATATTCTGTTTTCTGAGTGGACCTCCCAGTCTGGTTATGACAGTGTGGATTGTCTAATGTGGCGGAGAGGATGCACTGGGTGTTGTTCCATGCTGGTGCTTACATATTGTCTGTGTGCGTGTTACAGGCAGAGAGTAGTGCGTGATAAGGGTGTGTGGCTGACGTGTGGTTGTGATTGTGAGCAGAGTCTTTCAGCATGTATACGGACAGTTGTATACATTATCTGTATTCTGATGGCTCTATCTATTACTAATCAGCGCCGTGTATACGTTTAATCCGGTTCCAGTCGAAACTGTTGTATCTCTGTACATTAGTGACACGGCGAGCCCGCTATGTAGTTACTCGTCTCGGCAGCTTCCACCGGTGTATGGCAAATGATTATAAGGAATCAGTCTAGTCGTCAATACCGATGGTGTGACGTCACATGTCTGGGGTGGGGGGACGCTGCGCCCTTCCGGTGGGTCATGGCCTAGAAAGACTCTTCCCACGCAGGGGGAGTGGACTGTCATTGACTCTTCCAGGTAATATACTTGCCGTACGTTCTTGC
>NW_025726585.1:52500-58284 GCF_021461395.2 Schistocerca americana | reverse complement strand
ACCACAGTTATCCAAGTAACGTGGGTACGATCTAAGGAACCATAACTGATTTAATGAGCCATTCGCGGTTTCACCTTAATGCGGCTTGTACTGAGACATGCATGGCTTAATCTTTGAGACAAGCATATGACTACTGGCAGGATCAACCAGGGAGCTGCGTCAACTAGAGCTGAGCAGCCGGCCGCCCGGGAGTGTGTCCCGGGGGCCCGCGCGAACACGCAAGCGTCCGCTCAATTATTCTGCAAACAGGAGGAGGCTGAGCTCCCCTGCACCAGTACACCTCGAAACCCTCTCAGGTCCCGGCGGCGCGCAGCGCCGTCCTAAGTACTTGGTCGGGTTCGAGAGAGGCGCAATCGCCCGGAGTTTGGCGAGTAGACGCTTTAGGTGCGACCACCCGTGCTCCCAACTGAGCTTGCCGCTGCCGACAGAGGCCCGGGAGCGTGCTGTCGTGGCATTGCCGGCGGGAGACAACACGCGCCACCTACGGTGACCGGCAGCTCCAACGCCAGCGCCACAGAAGGACAAAAGCCCCACTTGGGTGCCGAAGCGAACTCTCCCAGCACAGCGCACGCGCCAACACGTCCGCACAGCTGCGATACAAACCACCTGCGAGAACCGCAGAGGCGACCGAGCAGCAGACGGCGTCGCGGCGCCGAGCGCCGGGCGGCGGCGCATCCTCAGCGCACACAGTCCTCAATCGGACCAGCACACTGCAGATGTCCACCGCGCTTCGCACCGGGCCCGCGAGGACCTACTTTGGCCGCACGGCGCCGCGTGCAGGGTGCGCCGGCGCGCAGCTGCGCCGCCTGCCGCCTCCGTCGGCCGGCGCGCCTGCCACTGGCCGCCCCCACCAGCCGGCTGTAGCGCGTGCGCCCACGCACCGCACGGCCAACACGCCGGGAGGCCCCCCCTCACCGGCCGGGGACGGTCCCACCCAGCCACCGCCGCGTATCGCTTCACACCCACATGCCATTCACGTTCGTGGGCATGGTGGGTATCGCTGCAACAACCGGTTGGTAGCTCAACCGATCGTCGCCATCACTGATTCACCCCTAGCGAGAACAACCGCACCACAACGGTTTACCAGTTGTTCATTTGCGTAACGTCACCAGCAAACGTAGGCGTCCATCGCCATTTGCAAATTCAACGATTGTTGCATGCCTGTGTCAGGTGTCACGACACACTGTCTGCCCACATACACGCAACAACATGTCCACGCTTAGCGAACACGTGGAAGGTGGCCCCCGTACGTATGCGATGTCCATTGCGCGAACGACTGTCAACCGGCCTCTGTCGCATGTCGCAGATGTGGAACGCAGTGCACCGTGCTATCACGGTGTGTGAGAAGAGACGACTACGTCTGACAACACGCGCCACTACATCAACAGACGGCTCATGCTGATCGCCATCCAGGGCATACCACACTGCAATCCAGCTCTTATAGGGAGACGACACGTAGCTGAGTGCACAACATTTGGACCGCATGGTTCGCCGTTGTTGGCGCAGTCGTTGTACGGTCACATGTACCACGATGTATCATTCAGTACATGAGGACCAATGTGCAGTACAGTGTGTGATTTGGACGTACAACATCAGCGGACAGTTGACACAGGCCGTACCACAGCGTAGGCTAAGTGCTTCGCCATGCGAATGCCAATGAACAACTGCAAATGCCAATGAACAACTGCAAAGGGCATTGAGCATGTACGTCCTGCTGCCATCCACATTACAGTGTATAGCTGCAAGGTGTTTACATGAAGCGATACACTGGGGACCGGGCAGTGCGAGTAGCAAACTATATTGCGGGGGTTGCAGTTAGGCAACACTACACTAATTTAACGCGTCGTATGACAATTACAGAGCAGGTTAAGGCCCAACGTGTGTTGGGTTAAGGCCCAACGTGTGTTGGGTTAAGGCCCAACGTGTGTTGGGTTAAGGCCCAACGTGTGTTGGGTTACGGCCCAACGTGTGTTGGGTTAAGGCCCAACGTGTGTTGGGTTAAGGCCCAACGTGTGTTGGGTTACGTTAAGGGGCAATGTGGGTTACGTTAAGGGCAATGTGGGTTACGTTAAGGGGCAATGTGGGTTACGTTACGGCGCAATATAGGTTACGTTACGGCGCAATATAGGTTACGTAAGGGGCAATGTGGGTTACGTTACGGCGCAATATAGGTTACGTTACGGCGCAATATAGGTTACGTTAAGGCGCAATATCGGTTACCGTTAAGGCGCAATACAGGTTACGTTAAGGCGCAATACAGGTTACGTTAAGGCGCAATACAGGTTACGTTAAGGCGCAATACAGGTTACGTTAAGGCGCATACAGGTTACGTTAAGGCGCAATACAGGTTACGTTAAGGCGCAATACAGGTTACGTTAAGGCGCAATACAGGTTACGTTAAGGCGCAATGCAGGTTACGTTAAGGCGCAATGCAGGTTACGTTAAGGCGCAATACAGGTTACGTTAAGGCGCAATGCAGGTTACGTTAAGGCGCAATGCAGGTTACGTTAAGGCGCAATACAGGTTACGTTAAGGCGCAATACAGGTTACGTTAAGGCGCAATACAGGTTACGTTAAGGCGCAATACAGGTTACGTTAAGGCGCAATACAGGTTACGTTAAGGCGCAATACAGGTTACGTTAAGGCGCAATACAGGTTACGTTAAGGCGCAATACAGGTTACGTTAAGGCGCAATACAGGTTACGTTAAGGCGCAATACAGGTTACGTAAGGCGCAATACAGGTTCGTTAAGGCGCAATACAGGTTACGTTAAGGCGCAATACAGGTTACGTTAAGGCGCAATACAGGTTACGTTAAGGCGCAATACAGGTTACGTTAGAGGCGCAATACAGGTTACGTTAAGGCGCAATACAGGTTACGTTAAGGCGCAATACAGGTTACGTTAAGGCGCAATACAGGTTACGTTAAGGCGCAATACAGGTTACGTTAAGGCGCAATACAGGTTACGTTAAGGCGCAATACAGGTTACGTTAAGGCGCAATACAGGTTACGTTAAGGCGCAATACAGGTTACGTTAAGGCGCAATACAGGTTACGTTAAGGCGCAATACAGGTTAGGTTAAGGCGCAATACAGGTTAGGTTAAGGCGCAATACAGGTTAGGTTAAGGTACGACATAGGTTAGGTTAAGGTACGACATAGGTTAGGTTAAGGTACGACATAGGTTAGGTTAAGGTACGACATAGGTTAGGTTAAGGTACGACATAGGTTAGGTTAAGGTACGACATAGGTTAGGTTAAGGTACGACATAGGTTAGGTTAAGGTACGACATAGGTTAGGTTAAGGTACGACATAGGTTAGGTTAAGGTACGACATAGGTTAGGTTAAGGTACGACATAGGTTAGGTTAAGGTACGACATAGGTTAGGTTAAGGTACGACATAGGTTAGGTTAAGGTACGACATAGGTTAGGTTAAGGTACGACATAGGTTAGGTTAAGGTACGACATAGGTTAGGTTAAGGTACGACATAGGTTAGGTTAAGGTACGACATAGGTTAGGTTAAGGTACGACATAGGTTAGGTTAAGGTACGACATAGGTTAGGTTAAGTACGACATAGGTTAGGTAAGGTACGACATAGGTTAGGTTAAGGTACGACATAGGTTAGGTTAAGGTACGACATAGGTTAGGTTAAGGTACGACATAGGTTAGGTTAAGGTACGACATAGGTTAGGTTAAGGTACGACATAGGTTAGGTTAAGGTACGACATAGGTTAGGTTAAGGTACGACATAGGTTAGGTTAAGGTACGACATAGGTTAGGTTAAGGTACGACATAGGTTAGGTTAAGGTACGACATAGGTTAGGTTAAGGTACGACATAGGTTAGGTTAAGGTACGACATAGGTTAGGTTAAGGTACGACATAGGTTAGGTTAAGGTACGACATAGGTTAGGTTAAGGTACGACATAGGTTAGGTTAAGGTACGACATAGGTTAGGTTAAGGTACGACATAGGGTAGGTTAAGGTACGACATAGGTTAGGTTAAGGTACGACATAGGTTAGGTTACGGTACGACATAGGTTAGGTACGGTACGACATAGGTTAGGTTACGGTACGACATAGGTTAGGTTACGGTACGACATAGGTTAGGTTACGGTACGACATAGGTTAGGTTACGGTACGACATAGGTTAGGTTACGGTACGACATAGGTTAGGTTACGGTACGACATAGGTTAGGTTACGGTACGACATAGGTTAGGTTACGGTACGACATAGGTTAGGTTACGGTACGACATAGGTTAGGTTACGGTACGACATAGGTTAGGTTACGGTACGACATAGGTTAGGTTACGGTACGACATAGGTTAGGTTACGGTACGACATAGGTTAGGTTACGGTACGATATAGGTTAGGTTACGGTACGATATAGGTTAGGTTAAGGTACACATTGTTGTAAGGAAAGGTTTAATGGGGGGCGGGGCGGGGCGGCCGGTTTGTTGATTGTGATTATAGTAAGTGGAAGCCTGCGGCATCATCTGATTTGCCACGTCAGGATGCCCCTTTGGCTCATGACAGGCGGCGCTCTCATTCCATGCTTGTGGCAGACCTGTGTCTTTCATTCCTGCCATTGTTTGTGTGCTGTGAGAGGAGGCAGTATTGTGATGTTGGGTGCACCCCTGTGTAGGACATGTGTGGGTGTTGGTGGCTTGGCTGAGCAATGGTGGTTGTCGGGTGGGTGGGATATTCTGTTTTCTGAGTGGACCTCCCAGTCTGGTTATGACAGTGTGGATTGTCTAATGTGGCGGAGAGGATGCACTGGGTGTTGTTCCATGCTGGTGCTTACATATTGTCTGTGTGCGTGTTACAGGCAGAGAGTAGTGCGTGATAAGGGTGTGTGGCTGACGTGTGGTTGTGATTGTGAGCAGAGTCTTTCAGCATGTATACGGACAGTTGTATACATTATCTGTATTCTGATGGCTCTATCTATTACTAATCAGCGCCGTGTATACGTTTAATCCGGTTCCAGTCGAAACTGTTGTATCTCTGTACATTAGTGACACGGCGAGCCCGCTATGTAGTTACTCGTCTCGGCAGCTTCCACCGGTGTATGGCAAATGATTATAAGGAATCAGTCTAGTCGTCAATACCGATGGTGTGACGTCACATGTCTGGGGTGGGGGGACGCTGCGCCCTTCCGGTGGGTCATGGCCTAGAAAGACTCTTCCCACGCAGGGGGGCGTGGACTGTCATTGACTCTTCCAGGTAATATACTTGCCGTACGTTCTTGCGACTGCGAGTGCAACGCTCACCGGTACCGACATGGGATGGAGCGCCTCCTAGCTGACCGCTCAGCATCGGCATTCGTACAGAGAGCAACGCGGTCGCGTCTCTAGCTCGTAACTGGTACAGCCCGCAGCTCATGTATAGGGACAGCGGGAATGTCGCATATTGGAGATAACTCTTCATGAAACGCATGTTATAGGGGTGGATTGCACATTGCGACTGCGGGAAAAGTCCGCCGTTCATCCGCTGGAGTTGCGAGTTGGGCGGTTGGAGTGGGGCGCAGGTGGAGTGATTGCCGGTCCACGATTTCGTGCGGCAGAGGCGCTGGCGTTGGGGTGCTGTGGTCGACAGAGGACGCAGGCTTTGTGGGTGGGGTCGAAAGATGGGCACTGTGGGCCCATCGATGTCTTGGTCGGCTTGGCGTCTCATAGATGGCGGTATCGTCGTTGCAGGACGTCATGCCGCGGGAGACCTACAGATGGCGCTGTGTTTTGTGGTGCGCTCGACATGGCGGACGTAGTGTTGTCAGATTCGCATAGAT
>NW_025726585.1:40000-45000 GCF_021461395.2 Schistocerca americana | reverse complement strand
TGTACTGAGACATGCATGGCTTAATCTTTGAGACAAGCATATGACTACTGGCAGGATCAACCAGGGAGCTGCGTCAACTAGAGCTGAGCAGCCGGCCGCCCGGGAGTGTGTCCCGGGGGCCCGCGCGAACACGCAAGCGTCCGCTCAATTATTCTGCAAACAGGAGGAGGCTGAGCTCCCCTGCACCATACACCTCGAAACCCTCTCAGGTCCCGGCGGCGCGCAGCGCCGTCCTAAGTACTTGGTCGGGTTCGAGAGAGGCGCAATCGCCCGGAGTTTGGCGAGTAGACGCTTTAGGTGCGACCACCCGTGCTCCCAACTGAGCTTGCCGCTGCCGACAGAGGCCCGGGAGCGTGCTGTCGTGGCATTGCCGGCGGGAGACAACACGCGCCACCTACGGTGACCGGCAGCTCCAACGCCAGCGCCACAGAAGGACAAAAGCCCCACTTGGGTGCCGAAGCGAACTCTCCCAGCACAGCGCACGCGCCAACACGTCCGCACAGCTGCGATACAAACCACCTGCGAGAACCGCAGAGGCGACCGAGCAGCAGACGGCGTCGCGGCGCCGAGCGCCGGGCGGCGGCGCATCCTCAGCGCACACAGTCCTCAATCGGACCAGCACACTGCAGATGTCCACCGCGCTTCGCACCGGGCCCGCGAGGACCTACTTTGGCCGCACGGCGCCGCGTGCAGGGTGCGCCGGCGCGCAGCTGCGCCGCCTGCCGCCTCCGTCGGCCGGCGCGCCTGCCACTGGCCGCCCCCACCAGCCGGCTGTAGCGCGTGCGCCCACGCACCGCACGGCCAACACGCCGGGAGGCCCCCCCTCACCGGCCGGGGACGGTCCCACCCAGCCACCGCCGCGTATCGCTTCACACCCACATGCCATTCACGTTCGTGGGCATGGTGGGTATCGCTGCAACAACCGGTTGGTAGCTCAACCGATCGTCGCCATCACTGATTCACCCCTAGCGAGAACAACCGCACCACAACGGTTTACCAGTTGTTCATTTGCGTAACGTCACCAGCAAACGTAGGCGTCCATCGCCATTTGCAAATTCAACGATTGTTGCATGCCTGTGTCAGGTGTCACGACACACTGTCTGCCCACATACACGCAACAACATGTCCACGCTTAGCGAACACGTGGAAGGTGGCCCCCGTACGTATGCGATGTCCATTGCGCGAACGACTGTCAACCGGCCTCTGTCGCATGTCGCAGATGTGGAACGCAGTGCACCGTGCTATCACGGTGTGTGAGAAGAGACGACTACGTCTGACAACACGCGCCACTACATCAACAGACGGCTCATGCTGATCGCCATCCAGGGCATACCACACTGCAATCCAGCTCTTATAGGGAGACGACACGTAGCTGAGTGCACAACATTTGGACCGCATGGTTCGCCGTTGTTGGCGCAGTCGTTGTACGGTCACATGTACCACGATGTATCATTCAGTACATGAGGACCAATGTGCAGTACAGTGTGTGATTTGGACGTACAACATCAGCGGACAGTTGACACAGGCCGTACCACAGCGTAGGCTAAGTGCTTCGCCATGCGAATGCCAATGAACAACTGCAAATGCCAATGAACAACTGCAAAGGGCATTGAGCATGTACGTCCTGCTGCCATCCACATTACAGTGTATAGCTGCAAGGTGTTTAACATGAAGCGATACACTGGGGACCGGGCAGTGCGAGTAGCAAACTATATTGCGGGGGTTGCAGTTAGGCAACACTACACTAATTTAACGCGTCGTATGACAATTACAGAGCAGGTTAAGGCCCAACGTGTGTTGGGTTAAGGCCCAACGTGTGTTGGGTTAAGGCCCAACGTGTGTTGGGTTAAGGCCCAACGTGTGTTGGGTTACGGCCCAACGTGTGTTGGGTTAAGGCCCAACGTGTGTTGGGTTAAGGCCCAACGTGTGTTGGGTTACGTTAAGGGGCAATGTGGGTTACGTTAAGGGGCAATGTGGGTTACGTTAAGGGGCAATGTGGGTTACGTTACGGCGCAATATAGGTTACGTTACGGCGCAATATAGGTTACGTTAAGGGGCAATGTGGGTTACGTTACGGCGCAATATAGGTTACGTTACGGCGCAATATAGGTTACGTTAAGGCGCAATATCGGTTACGTTAAGGCGCAATACAGGTTACGTTAAGGCGCAATACAGGTTACGTTAAGGCGCAATACAGGTTACGTTAAGGCGCAATACAGGTTACGTTAAGGCGCAATACAGGTTACGTTAAGGCGCAATACAGGTTACGTTAAGGCGCAATACAGGTTACGTTAAGGCGCAATACAGGTTACGTTAAGGCGCAATGCAGGTTACGTTAAGGCGCAATGCAGGTTACGTTAAGGCGCAATACAGGTTACGTTAAGGCGCAATGCAGGTTACGTTAAGGCGCAATGCAGGTTACGTTAAGGCGCAATACAGGTTACGTTAAGGCGCAATACAGGTTACGTTAAGGCGCAATACAGGTTACGTTAAGGCGCAATACAGGTTACGTTAAGGCGCAATACAGGTTACGTTAAGGCGCAATACAGGTTACGTTAAGGCGCAATACAGGTTACGTTAAGGCGCAATACAGGTTACGTTAAGGCGCAATACAGGTTACGTTAAGGCGCAATACAGGTTACGTTAAGGCGCAATACAGGTTACGTTAAGGCGCAATACAGGTTACGTTAAGGCGCAATACAGGTTACGTTAAGGCGCAATACAGGTTACGTTAAGGCGCAATACAGGTTACGTTAAGGCGCAATACAGGTTACGTTAAGGCGCAATACAGGTTACGTTAAGGCGCAATACAGGTTACGTTAAGGCGCAATACAGGTTACGTTAAGGCGCAATACAGGTTACGTTAAGGCGCAATACAGGTTACGTTAAGGCGCAATACAGGTTACGTTAAGGCGCAATACAGGTTACGTTAAGGCGCAATACAGGTTACGTTAAGGCGCAATACAGGTTACGTTAAGGCGCAATACAGGTTAGGTTAAGGCGCAATACAGGTTAGGTTAAGGCGCAATACAGGTTAGGTTAAGGTACGACATAGGTTAGGTTAAGGTACGACATAGGTTAGGTTAAGGTACGACATAGGTTAGGTTAAGGTACGACATAGGTTAGGTTAAGGTACGACATAGGTTAGGTTAAGGTACGACATAGGTTAGGTTAAGGTACGACATAGGTTAGGTTAAGGTACGACATAGGTTAGGTTAAGGTACGACATAGGTTAGGTTAAGGTACGACATAGGTTAGGTTAAGGTACGACATAGGTTAGGTTAAGGTACGACATAGGTTAGGTTAAGGTACGACATAGGTTAGGTTAAGGTACGACATAGGTTAGGTTAAGGTACGACATAGGTTAGGTTAAGGTACGACATAGGTTAGGTTAAGGTACGACATAGGTTAGGTTAAGGTACGACATAGGTTAGGTTAAGGTACGACATAGGTTAGGTTAAGGTACGACATAGGTTAGGTTAAGGTACGACATAGGTTAGGTTAAGGTACGACATAGGTTAGGTTAAGGTACGACATAGGTTAGGTTAAGGTACGACATAGGTTAGGTTAAGGTACGACATAGGTTAGGTTAAGGTACGACATAGGTTAGGTTAAGGTACGACATAGGTTAGGTTAAGGTACGACATAGGTTAGGTTAAGGTACGACATAGGTTAGGTTAAGGTACGACATAGGTTAGGTTAAGGTACGACATAGGTTAGGTTAAGGTACGACATAGGTTAGGTTAAGGTACGACATAGGTTAGGTTAAGGTACGACATAGGTTAGGTTAAGGTACGACATAGGTTAGGTTAAGGTACGACATAGGTTAGGTTAAGGTACGACATAGGTTAGGTTAAGGTACGACATAGGTTAGGTTAAGGTACGACATAGGGTAGGTTAAGGTACGACATAGGTTAGGTTAAGGTACGACATAGGTTAGGTTACGGTACGACATAGGTTAGGTTACGGTACGACATAGGTTAGGTTACGGTACGACATAGGTTAGGTTACGGTACGACATAGGTTAGGTTACGGTACGACATAGGTTAGGTTACGGTACGACATAGGTTAGGTTACGGTACGACATAGGTTAGGTTACGGTACGACATAGGTTAGGTTACGGTACGACATAGGTTAGGTTACGGTACGACATAGGTTAGGTTACGGTACGACATAGGTTAGGTTACGGTACGACATAGGTTAGGTTACGGTACGACATAGGTTAGGTTACGGTACGACATAGGTTAGGTTACGGTACGACATAGGTTAGGTTACGGTACGATATAGGTTAGGTTACGGTACGATATAGGTTAGGTTAAGGTACACATTGTTGTAAGGAAAGGTTTAATGGGGGGCGGGGCGGGGCGGCCGGTTTGTTGATTGTGATTATAGTAAGTGGATGCCTGCGGCATCATCTGATTTGCCACGTCAGGATGCACCTTTGGCTCATGACAGGCGGCGCTCTCATTCCATGCTTGTGGCAGACCTGTGTCTTTCATTCCTGCCATTGTTTGTGTGCTGTGAGAGGAGGCAGTATTGTGATGTTGGGTGCACCCCTGTGTAGGACATGTGTGGGTGTTGGTGGCTTGGCTGAGCAATGGTGGTTGTCGGGTGGGTGGGATATTCTGTTTTCTGAGTGGACCTCCCAGTCTGGTTATGACAGTGTGGATTGTCTAATGTGGCGGAGAGGATGCACTGGGTGTTGTTCCATGCTGGTGCTTACATATTGTCTGTGTGCGTGTTACAGGCAGAGAGTAGTGCGTGATAAGGGTGTGTGGCTGACGTGTGGTTGTGATTGTGAGCAGAGTCTTTCAGCATGTATACGGACAGTTGTATACATTATCTGTATTCTGATGGCTCTATCTATTACTAATCAGCGCCGTGTATACGTTTAATCCGGTTCCAGTCGAAACTGTTGTATCTCTGTACATTAGTGACACGGCGAGCCCGCTATGTAGTTACTCGTCTCGGCAGCTTCCACCGGTGTATGGCAAATGATT
>NW_025726585.1:27500-32500 GCF_021461395.2 Schistocerca americana | reverse complement strand
GGGACGCACGAGCACGCACGAGGCGCGTCGCACGCCTTCAGCTCGCCCCACCGGCAGGACGTCCCACGATACATGCCAGTTAAACACCGACGGGCGGTGAACCAACAGCGTGGGACACAAATCCAACTACGAGCTTTTTAACCGCAACAACTTTAATATACGCTATTGGAGCTGGAATTACCGCGGCTGCTGGCACCAGACTTGCCCTCCAATAGATACTCGTTAAAGGATTTAAAGTGTACTCATTCCGATTACGGGGCCTCGGATGAGTCCCGTATCGTTATTTTTCGTCACTACCTCCCCGTGCCGGGAGTGGGTAATTTGCGCGCCTGCTGCCTTCCTTGGATGTGGTAGCCGTTTCTCAGGCTCCCTCTCCGGAATCGAACCCTGATTCCCCGTTACCCGTTACAACCATGGTAGGCGCAGAACCTACCATCGACAGTTGATAAGGCAGACATTTGAAAGATGCGTCGCCGGTACGAGGACCGTGCGATCAGCCCAAAGTTATTCAGAGTCACCAAGGCAAACGGACCGGACGAGCCGACCGATTGGTTTTGATCTAATAAAAGCGTCCCTTCCATCTCTGGTCGGGACTCTGTTTGCATGTATTAGCTCTAGAATTACCACAGTTATCCAAGTAACGTGGGTACGATCTAAGGAACCATAACTGATTTAATGAGCCATTCGCGGTTTCACCTTAATGCGGCTTGTACTGAGACATGCATGGCTTAATCTTTGAGACAAGCATATGACTACTGGCAGGATCAACCAGGGAGCTGCGTCAACTAGAGCTGAGCAGCCGGCCGCCCGGGAGTGTGTCCCGGGGGCCCGCGCGAACACGCAAGCGTCCGCTCAATTATTCTGCAAACAGGAGGAGGCTGAGCTCCCCTGCACCATACACCTCGAAACCCTCTCAGGTCCCGGCGGCGCGCAGCGCCGTCCTAAGTACTTGGTCGGGTTCGAGAGAGGCGCAATCGCCCGGAGTTTGGCGAGTAGACGCTTTAGGTGCGACCACCCGTGCTCCCAACTGAGCTTGCCGCTGCCGACAGAGGCCCGGGAGCGTGCTGTCGTGGCATTGCCGGCGGGAGACAACACGCGCCACCTACGGTGACCGGCAGCTCCAACGCCAGCGCCACAGAAGGACAAAAGCCCCACTTGGGTGCCGAAGCGAACTCTCCCAGCACAGCGCACGCGCCAACACGTCCGCACAGCTGCGATACAAACCACCTGCGAGAACCGCAGAGGCGACCGAGCAGCAGACGGCGTCGCGGCGCCGAGCGCCGGGCGGCGGCGCATCCTCAGCGCACACAGTCCTCAATCGGACCAGCACACTGCAGATGTCCACCGCGCTTCGCACCGGGCCCGCGAGGACCTACTTTGGCCGCACGGCGCCGCGTGCAGGGTGCGCCGGCGCGCAGCTGCGCCGCCTGCCGCCTCCGTCGGCCGGCGCGCCTGCCACTGGCCGCCCCCACCAGCCGGCTGTAGCGCGTGCGCCCACGCACCGCACGGCCAACACGCCGGGAGGCCCCCCCTCACCGGCCGGGGACGGTCCCACCCAGCCACCGCCGCGTATCGCTTCACACCCACATGCCATTCACGTTCGTGGGCATGGTGGGTATCGCTGCAACAACCGGTTGGTAGCTCAACCGATCGTCGCCATCACTGATTCACCCCTAGCGAGAACAACCGCACCACAACGGTTTACCAGTTGTTCATTTGCGTAACGTCACCAGCAAACGTAGGCGTCCATCGCCATTTGCAAATTCAACGATTGTTGCATGCCTGTGTCAGGTGTCACGACACACTGTCTGCCCACATACACGCAACAACATGTCCACGCTTAGCGAACACGTGGAAGGTGGCCCCCGTACGTATGCGATGTCCATTGCGCGAACGACTGTCAACCGGCCTCTGTCGCATGTCGCAGATGTGGAACGCAGTGCACCGTGCTATCACGGTGTGTGAGAAGAGACGACTACGTCTGACAACACGCGCCACTACATCAACAGACGGCTCATGCTGATCGCCATCCAGGGCATACCACACTGCAATCCAGCTCTTATAGGGAGACGACACGTAGCTGAGTGCACAACATTTGGACCGCATGGTTCGCCGTTGTTGGCGCAGTCGTTGTACGGTCACATGTACCACGATGTATCATTCAGTACATGAGGACCAATGTGCAGTACAGTGTGTGATTTGGACGTACAACATCAGCGGACAGTTGACACAGGCCGTACCACAGCGTAGGCTAAGTGCTTCGCCATGCGAATGCCAATGAACAACTGCAAATGCCAATGAACAACTGCAAAGGGCATTGAGCATGTACGTCCTGCTGCCATCCACATTACAGTGTATAGCTGCAAGGTGTTTAACATGAAGCGATACACTGGGGACCGGGCAGTGCGAGTAGCAAACTATATTGCGGGGGTTGCAGTTAGGCAACACTACACTAATTTAACGCGTCGTATGACAATTACAGAGCAGGTTAAGGCCCAACGTGTGTTGGGTTAAGGCCCAACGTGTGTTGGGTTAAGGCCCAACGTGTGTTGGGTTAAGGCCCAACGTGTGTTGGGTTACGGCCCAACGTGTGTTGGGTTAAGGCCCAACGTGTGTTGGGTTAAGGCCCAACGTGTGTTGGGTTACGTTAAGGGGCAATGTGGGTTACGTTAAGGGGCAATGTGGGTTACGTTAAGGGGCAATGTGGGTTACGTTACGGCGCAATATAGGTTACGTTACGGCGCAATATAGGTTACGTTAAGGGGCAATGTGGGTTACGTTACGGCGCAATATAGGTTACGTTACGGCGCAATATAGGTTACGTTAAGGCGCAATATCGGTTACGTTAAGGCGCAATACAGGTTACGTTAAGGCGCAATACAGGTTACGTTAAGGCGCAATACAGGTTACGTTAAGGCGCAATACAGGTTACGTTAAGGCGCAATACAGGTTACGTTAAGGCGCAATACAGGTTACGTTAAGGCGCAATACAGGTTACGTTAAGGCGCAATACAGGTTACGTTAAGGCGCAATGCAGGTTACGTTAAGGCGCAATGCAGGTTACGTTAAGGCGCAATACAGGTTACGTTAAGGCGCAATGCAGGTTACGTTAAGGCGCAATGCAGGTTACGTTAAGGCGCAATACAGGTTACGTTAAGGCGCAATACAGGTTACGTTAAGGCGCAATACAGGTTACGTTAAGGCGCAATACAGGTTACGTTAAGGCGCAATACAGGTTACGTTAAGGCGCAATACAGGTTACGTTAAGGCGCAATACAGGTTACGTTAAGGCGCAATACAGGTTACGTTAAGGCGCAATACAGGTTACGTTAAGGCGCAATACAGGTTACGTTAAGGCGCAATACAGGTTACGTTAAGGCGCAATACAGGTTACGTTAAGGCGCAATACAGGTTACGTTAAGGCGCAATACAGGTTACGTTAAGGCGCAATACAGGTTACGTTAAGGCGCAATACAGGTTACGTTAAGGCGCAATACAGGTTACGTTAAGGCGCAATACAGGTTACGTTAAGGCGCAATACAGGTTACGTTAAGGCGCAATACAGGTTACGTTAAGGCGCAATACAGGTTACGTTAAGGCGCAATACAGGTTACGTTAAGGCGCAATACAGGTTACGTTAAGGCGCAATACAGGTTACGTTAAGGCGCAATACAGGTTACGTTAAGGCGCAATACAGGTTAGGTTAAGGCGCAATACAGGTTAGGTTAAGGCGCAATACAGGTTAGGTTAAGGTACGACATAGGTTAGGTTAAGGTACGACATAGGTTAGGTTAAGGTACGACATAGGTTAGGTTAAGGTACGACATAGGTTAGGTTAAGGTACGACATAGGTTAGGTTAAGGTACGACATAGGTTAGGTTAAGGTACGACATAGGTTAGGTTAAGGTACGACATAGGTTAGGTTAAGGTACGACATAGGTTAGGTTAAGGTACGACATAGGTTAGGTTAAGGTACGACATAGGTTAGGTTAAGGTACGACATAGGTTAGGTTAAGGTACGACATAGGTTAGGTTAAGGTACGACATAGGTTAGGTTAAGGTACGACATAGGTTAGGTTAAGGTACGACATAGGTTAGGTTAAGGTACGACATAGGTTAGGTTAAGGTACGACATAGGTTAGGTTAAGGTACGACATAGGTTAGGTTAAGGTACGACATAGGTTAGGTTAAGGTACGACATAGGTTAGGTTAAGGTACGACATAGGTTAGGTTAAGGTACGACATAGGTTAGGTTAAGGTACGACATAGGTTAGGTTAAGGTACGACATAGGTTAGGTTAAGGTACGACATAGGTTAGGTTAAGGTACGACATAGGTTAGGTTAAGGTACGACATAGGTTAGGTTAAGGTACGACATAGGTTAGGTTAAGGTACGACATAGGTTAGGTTAAGGTACGACATAGGTTAGGTTAAGGTACGACATAGGTTAGGTTAAGGTACGACATAGGTTAGGTTAAGGTACGACATAGGTTAGGTTAAGGTACGACATAGGTTAGGTTAAGGTACGACATAGGTTAGGTTAAGGTACGACATAGGTTAGGTTAAGGTACGACATAGGTTAGGTTAAGGTACGACATAGGGTAGGTTAAGGTACGACATAGGTTAGGTTAAGGTACGACATAGGTTAGGTTACGGTACGACATAGGTTAGGTTACGGTACGACATAGGTTAGGTTACGGTACGACATAGGTTAGGTTACGGTACGACATAGGTTAGGTTACGGTACGACATAGGTTAGGTTACGGTACGACATAGGTTAGGTTACGGTACGACATAGGTTAGGTTACGGTACGACATAGGTTAGGTTACGGTACGACATAGGTTAGGTTACGGTACGACATAGGTTAGGTTACGGTACGACATAGGTTAGGTTACGGTACGACATAGGTTAGGTTACGGTACGACATAGGTTAGGTTACGGTACGACATAGGTTAGGTTACGGTACGACATAGGTTAGGTTACGGTACGATATAGGTTAG
>NW_025726585.1:15000-20000 GCF_021461395.2 Schistocerca americana | reverse complement strand
GAAAAGTAATCGCTGACAGCACGAAGGATGTCACGCGACTAGTTAGCAGGCTAGAGTCTCGTTCGTTATCGGAATTAACCAGACAAATCGCTCCACCAACTAAGAACGGCCATGCACCACCACCCACCGAATCAAGAAAGAGCTATCAATCTGTCAATCCTTCCGGTGTCCGGGCCTGGTGAGGTTTCCCGTGTTGAGTCAAATTAAGCCGCAGGCTCCACTCCTGGTGGTGCCCTTCCGTCAATTCCTTTAAGTTTCAGCTTTGCAACCATACTTCCCCCGGAACCCAAAAGCTTTGGTTTCCCGGAGGCTGCCCGCCGAGTCATCGGAGGAACTGCGGCGGATCGCTGGCTGGCATCGTTTATGGTTAGAACTAGGGCGGTATCTGATCGCCTTCGAACCTCTAACTTTCGTTCTTGATTAATGAAAACATACTTGGCAAATGCTTTCGCTTCTGTTCGTCTTGCGACGATCCAAGAATTTCACCTCTAACGTCGCAATACGAATGCCCCCGCCTGTCCCTATTAATCATTACCTCGGGTTCCGAAAACCAACAAAATAGAACCGAGGTCCTATTCCATTATTCCATGCACACAGTATTCAGGCGGGCTTGCCTGCTTTAAGCACTCTAATTTGTTCAAAGTAAACGTGCCGGCCCACCGAGACACTCACTCAAGAGCACCCTGGTAGGATTGCAACGGGGTCCGCCTCGGGACGCACGAGCACGCACGAGGCGCGTCGCACGCCTTCAGCTCGCCCCACCGGCAGGACGTCCCACGATACATGCCAGTTAAACACCGACGGGCGGTGAACCAACAGCGTGGGACACAAATCCAACTACGAGCTTTTTAACCGCAACAACTTTAATATACGCTATTGGAGCTGGAATTACCGCGGCTGCTGGCACCAGACTTGCCCTCCAATAGATACTCGTTAAAGGATTTAAAGTGTACTCATTCCGATTACGGGGCCTCGGATGAGTCCCGTATCGTTATTTTTCGTCACTACCTCCCCGTGCCGGGAGTGGGTAATTTGCGCGCCTGCTGCCTTCCTTGGATGTGGTAGCCGTTTCTCAGGCTCCCTCTCCGGAATCGAACCCTGATTCCCCGTTACCCGTTACAACCATGGTAGGCGCAGAACCTACCATCGACAGTTGATAAGGCAGACATTTGAAAGATGCGTCGCCGGTACGAGGACCGTGCGATCAGCCCAAAGTTATTCAGAGTCACCAAGGCAAACGGACCGGACGAGCCGACCGATTGGTTTTGATCTAATAAAAGCGTCCCTTCCATCTCTGGTCGGGACTCTGTTTGCATGTATTAGCTCTAGAATTACCACAGTTATCCAAGTAACGTGGGTACGATCTAAGGAACCATAACTGATTTAATGAGCCATTCGCGGTTTCACCTTAATGCGGCTTGTACTGAGACATGCATGGCTTAATCTTTGAGACAAGCATATGACTACTGGCAGGATCAACCAGGGAGCTGCGTCAACTAGAGCTGAGCAGCCGGCCGCCCGGGAGTGTGTCC
The DNA here is from genome assembly GCF_021461395.2 of Schistocerca americana. Classification (NCBI taxonomy): domain Eukaryota; kingdom Metazoa; phylum Arthropoda; class Insecta; order Orthoptera; family Acrididae; genus Schistocerca; species Schistocerca americana. The sequence continues at coordinate 18,468 of NW_025726585.1, read as the reverse complement.
CGGGGGCCCGCGCGAACACGCAAGCGTCCGCTCAATTATTCTGCAAACAGGAGGAGGCTGAGCTCCCCTGCACAATACACCTCGAAACCCTCTCAGGTCCCGGCGGCGCGCAGCGCCGTCCTAAGTACTTGGTCGGGTTCGAGAGAGGCGCAATCGCCCGGAGTTTGGCGAGTAGACGCTTTAGGTGCGACCACCCGTGCTCCCAACTGAGCTTGCCGCTGCCGACAGAGGCCCGGGAGCGTGCTGTCGTGGCATTGCCGGCGGGAGACAACACGCGCCACCTACGGTGGCCGGCAGCTCCAACGCCAGCGCCACAGAAGGACAAAAGCCCCACTTGGGTGCCGAAGCGAACTCTCCCAGCACAGCGCACGCGCCAACACGTCCGCACAGCTGCGATACAAACCACCTGCGAGAACCGCAGAGGCGACCGAGCAGCAGACGGCGTCGCGGCGCCGAGCGCCGGGCGGCGGCGCATCCTCAGCGCACACAGTCCTCAATCGGACCAGCACACTGCAGATGTCCACCGCGCTTCGCACCGGGCCCGCGAGGACCTACTTTGGCCGCACGGCGCCGCGTGCAGGGTGCGCCGGCGCGCAGCTGCGCCGCCTGCCGCCTCCGTCGGCCGGCGCGCCTGCCACTGGCCGCCCCCACCAGCCGGCTGTAGCGCGTGCGCCCACGCACCGCGCGGCCAGCACGCCGGGAGGCCCCCCCTCACCGGCCGGGGACGGTCCCACCCAGCCACCGCCGCGTATCGCTTCACACCCACATGCCATTCACGTTCGTGGGCATGGTGGGTATCGCTGAAACAACCGGTTGGTAGCTCAACCGATCGTCGCCATCACTGATTCACCTCTAGCGAGAACAACCGCACCACAACCGTTTACCAGTTGTTCATTTGCGTAACGTCACCAGCAAACGTAGACGTCCATCGCCATTTGCAAATTCAACGATTGTTGCATGCCTGTGTCAGGTGTCACGACACACTATGTCTGCCCACATACACGCAACAACATGTGCACGCTTCGCGAACACGTGGAAGGTGGCCCCCGTACGTATGCGATGTCCATTGCGCGAACGACTGTCAACCGGCCTCTGTCGCATGTCGCAGATGTGGAACGCAGTGCACCATGCTATCACGGTGTGTGAGAAGAGACGACTACGTCTGACAACACGCGCCACTACATCAACAGACGGCTCATGCTGATCGCCATCCACGGCATACCATACTGCAATCCAGCTCTTATAGGGAGACGACACGTAGCTGAGTGCACAATATTTGGACCGTATGGTTCGCCGTTGTTGGCGCAGTCGTGGTACGGTCACACATGTACCACGATGTATCATTCAGTACATGAGGACCAATGTGCAGTACAGTGTGTGATTTGGACGTACAACATCAGCGGACAGTTGACACACGCCGTACCACAACGTAGGCTGTGCTTCGCCATGCAAATGCCAATGAACAACTGCGAAGGGCATTGAGCATGTACGTCCTGCTGCCATCCGCATTACAGTGTATAGCTGCAAGGTGTTTAACATGAAGCGATACTCTGGGGACCAGGCAGTGCGAGTAGCAAACTATATTGCGGGGGTTGCAGTTAGGCAACACCACACTAATTTAACGCGTCGTATGACAATTACAGAGCAGGTTAAGGCCCAACGTGTGTTGGGTTAAGGCCCAACGTGTGTTGGGTTAAGGCCCAACGTGTGTTGGGTTAAGGCCCAACGTGTGTTGGGTTAAGGCCCAACGTGTGTTGGGTTAAGGCCCAACGTGTGTTGGGTTAAGGCCCAACGTGTGTTGGGTTAAGGCCCAACGTGTGTTGGGTTAAGGCCCAACGTGTGTTGGGTTAAGGCCCAACGTGTGTTGGGTTAAGGCCCAACGTGTGTTGGGTTAAGGCCCAACGTGTGTTGGGTTAAGGCCCAACGTGTGTTGGGTTAAGGCCCAACGTGTGTTGGGTTAAGGCCCAACGTGTGTTGGGTTAAGGCCCAACGTGTGTTGGGTTAAGGCCCAACGTGTGTTGGGTTAAGGCCCAACGTGTGTTGGGTTAAGGCCCAACGTGTGTTGGGTTAAGGCCCAACGTGTGTTGGGTTAAGGCGCAACGTGTGTTGGGTTAAGGCGCAACGTGGGTTACGTTAAGGCGCAACGTGGGTTACGTTAAGGCGCAACGTGGGTTACGTTAAGGCGCAACGTGGGTTACGTTAAGGCGCAACGTGGGTTACGTTAAGGCGCAACGTGGGTTACGTTAAGGCGCAACGTGGGTTACGTTAAGGCCCAATATAGGTTAGGTTAAGGCCCAATATAGGTTAGGTTAAGGCCCAATATAGGTTAGGTTAAGGCCCAATATAGGTTAGGTTAAGGCCCAATATAGGTTAGGTTAAGGTACAATATAGGTTAGGTTAAGGTACAATATAGGTTAGGTTAAGGTACAATATAGGTTAGGTTAAGGTACAATATGGGTTAGGTTAAGGTACAATATGGGTTAGGTTAAGGCGCAATATGGGTTAGGTTAAGGCGCAATATGGGTTAGGTTAAGGCGCAATATGGGTTAGGTTAAGGCGCAATATGGGTTAGGTTAAGGCGCAATATGGGTTAGGTTAAGGCGCAATATGGGTTAGGTTAAGGCGCAATATGGGTTAGGTTAAGGCGCAATATGGGTTAGGTTAAGGCGCAATATGGGTTAGGTTAAGGTACAATATAGGTTAGGTTAAGGTACAATATAGGTTAGGTTAAGGTACAATATAGGTTAGGTTAAGGTACAATATGGGTTAGGTTAAGGTACAATATAGGTTAGGTTAAGGCACAATATGGGTTAGGTTAAGGCGCAATATGGGTTAGGGTAAGGCGCAATATGGGTTAGGTTAAGGCGCAATATGGGTTAGGTTAAGGCGCAACGTGGGTTACGTTAAGGCGCAACGTGGGTTACGTTAAGGCGCAACGTGGGTTACGTTAAGGCGCAACGTGGGTTACGTTAAGGCGCAACGTGGGTTACGTTAAGGCCCAATATAGGTTAGGTTAAGGCCCAATATAGGTTAGGTTAAGGCCCAATATAGGTTAGGTTAAGGCCCAATATAGGTTAGGTTAAGGCCCAATATAGGTTAGGTTAAGGTACAATATAGGTTAGGTTAAGGTACAATATAGGTTAGGTTAAGGTACAATATGGGTTAGGTTAAGGCGCAATATGGGTTAGGTTAAGGCGCAATATGGGTTAGGTTAAGGCGCAATATGGGTTAGGTTAAGGCGCAACGTGGGTTACGTTAAGGCGCAACGTGGGTTACGTTAAGGCGCAACGTGGGTTACGTTAAGGCGCAACGTGGGTTACGTTAAGGCGCAACGTGGGTTACGTTAAGGCCCAATATAGGTTAGGTTAAGGCCCAATATAGGTTAGGTTAAGGCCCAATATAGGTTAGGTTAAGGCCCAATATAGGTTAGGTTAAGGTACAATATGGGTTAGGTTAAGGTACAATATG
>NW_025726585.1:0-5000 GCF_021461395.2 Schistocerca americana | reverse complement strand
GGATTGCAACGGGGTCCGCCTCGGGACGCACGAGCACGCACGAGGCGCGTCGCACGCCTTCAGCTCGCCCCACCGGCAGGACGTCCCACGATACATGCCAGTTAAACACCGACGGGCGGTGAACCAACAGCGTGGGACACAAATCCAACTACGAGCTTTTTAACCGCAACAACTTTAATATACGCTATTGGAGCTGGAATTACCGCGGCTGCTGGCACCAGACTTGCCCTCCAATAGATACTCGTTAAAGGATTTAAAGTGTACTCATTCCGATTACGGGGCCTCGGATGAGTCCCGTATCGTTATTTTTCGTCACTACCTCCCCGTGCCGGGAGTGGGTAATTTGCGCGCCTGCTGCCTTCCTTGGATGTGGTAGCCGTTTCTCAGGCTCCCTCTCCGGAATCGAACCCTGATTCCCCGTTACCCGTTACAACCATGGTAGGCGCAGAACCTACCATCGACAGTTGATAAGGCAGACATTTGAAAGATGCGTCGCCGGTACGAGGACCGTGCGATCAGCCCAAAGTTATTCAGAGTCACCAAGGCAAACGGACCGGACGAGCCGACCGATTGGTTTTGATCTAATAAAAGCGTCCCTTCCATCTCTGGTCGGGACTCTGTTTGCATGTATTAGCTCTAGAATTACCACAGTTATCCAAGTAACGTGGGTACGATCTAAGGAACCATAACTGATTTAATGAGCCATTCGCGGTTTCACCTTAATGCGGCTTGTACTGAGACATGCATGGCTTAATCTTTGAGACAAGCATATGACTACTGGCAGGATCAACCAGGGAGCTGCGTCAACTAGAGCTGAGCAGCCGGCCGCCCGGGAGTGTGTCCCGGGGGCCCGCGCGAACACGCAAGCGTCCGCTCAATTATTCTGCAAACAGGAGGAGGCTGAGCTCCCCTGCACAATACACCTCGAAACCCTCTCAGGTCCCGGCGGCGCGCAGCGCCGTCCTAAGTACTTGGTCGGGTTCGAGAGAGGCGCAATCGCCCGGAGTTTGGCGAGTAGACGCTTTAGGTGCGACCACCCGTGCTCCCAACTGAGCTTGCCGCTGCCGACAGAGGCCCGGGAGCGTGCTGTCGTGGCATTGCCGGCGGGAGACAACACGCGCCACCTACGGTGGCCGGCAGCTCCAACGCCAGCGCCACAGAAGGACAAAAGCCCCACTTGGGTGCCGAAGCGAACTCTCCCAGCACAGCGCACGCGCCAACACGTCCGCACAGCTGCGATACAAACCACCTGCGAGAACCGCAGAGGCGACCGAGCAGCAGACGGCGTCGCGGCGCCGAGCGCCGGGCGGCGGCGCATCCTCAGCGCACACAGTCCTCAATCGGACCAGCACACTGCAGATGTCCACCGCGCTTCGCACCGGGCCCGCGAGGACCTACTTTGGCCGCACGGCGCCGCGTGCAGGGTGCGCCGGCGCGCAGCTGCGCCGCCTGCCGCCTCCGTCGGCCGGCGCGCCTGCCACTGGCCGCCCCCACCAGCCGGCTGTAGCGCGTGCGCCCACGCACCGCGCGGCCAGCACGCCGGGAGGCCCCCCCTCACCGGCCGGGGACGGTCCCACCCAGCCACCGCCGCGTATCGCTTCACACCCACATGCCATTCACGTTCGTGGGCATGGTGGGTATCGCTGAAACAACCGGTTGGTAGCTCAACCGATCGTCGCCATCACTGATTCACCTCTAGCGAGAACAACCGCACCACAACCGTTTACCAGTTGTTCATTTGCGTAACGTCACCAGCAAACGTAGACGTCCATCGCCATTTGCAAATTCAACGATTGTTGCATGCCTGTGTCAGGTGTCACGACACACTATGTCTGCCCACATACACGCAACAACATGTGCACGCTTCGCGAACACGTGGAAGGTGGCCCCCGTACGTATGCGATGTCCATTGCGCGAACGACTGTCAACCGGCCTCTGTCGCATGTCGCAGATGTGGAACGCAGTGCACCATGCTATCACGGTGTGTGAGAAGAGACGACTACGTCTGACAACACGCGCCACTACATCAACAGACGGCTCATGCTGATCGCCATCCACGGCATACCATACTGCAATCCAGCTCTTATAGGGAGACGACACGTAGCTGAGTGCACAATATTTGGACCGTATGGTTCGCCGTTGTTGGCGCAGTCGTGGTACGGTCACACATGTACCACGATGTATCATTCAGTACATGAGGACCAATGTGCAGTACAGTGTGTGATTTGGACGTACAACATCAGCGGACAGTTGACACACGCCGTACCACAACGTAGGCTGTGCTTCGCCATGCAAATGCCAATGAACAACTGCGAAGGGCATTGAGCATGTACGTCCTGCTGCCATCCGCATTACAGTGTATAGCTGCAAGGTGTTTAACATGAAGCGATACTCTGGGGACCAGGCAGTGCGAGTAGCAAACTATATTGCGGGGGTTGCAGTTAGGCAACACCACACTAATTTAACGCGTCGTATGACAATTACAGAGCAGGTTAAGGCCCAACGTGTGTTGGGTTAAGGCCCAACGTGTGTTGGGTTAAGGCCCAACGTGTGTTGGGTTAAGGCCCAACGTGTGTTGGGTTAAGGCCCAACGTGTGTTGGGTTAAGGCCCAACGTGTGTTGGGTTAAGGCCCAACGTGTGTTGGGTTAAGGCCCAACGTGTGTTGGGTTAAGGCCCAACGTGTGTTGGGTTAAGGCCCAACGTGTGTTGGGTTAAGGCCCAACGTGTGTTGGGTTAAGGCCCAACGTGTGTTGGGTTAAGGCCCAACGTGTGTTGGGTTAAGGCCCAACGTGTGTTGGGTTAAGGCCCAACGTGTGTTGGGTTAAGGCCCAACGTGTGTTGGGTTAAGGCCCAACGTGTGTTGGGTTAAGGCCCAACGTGTGTTGGGTTAAGGCCCAACGTGTGTTGGGTTAAGGCCCAACGTGTGTTGGGTTAAGGCGCAACGTGTGTTGGGTTAAGGCGCAACGTGGGTTACGTTAAGGCGCAACGTGGGTTACGTTAAGGCGCAACGTGGGTTACGTTAAGGCGCAACGTGGGTTACGTTAAGGCGCAACGTGGGTTACGTTAAGGCGCAACGTGGGTTACGTTAAGGCGCAACGTGGGTTACGTTAAGGCGCAACGTGGGTTACGTTAAGGCCCAATATAGGTTAGGTTAAGGCCCAATATAGGTTAGGTTAAGGCCCAATATAGGTTAGGTTAAGGCCCAATATAGGTTAGGTTAAGGCCCAATATAGGTTAGGTTAAGGTACAATATAGGTTAGGTTAAGGTACAATATAGGTTAGGTTAAGGTACAATATAGGTTAGGTTAAGGTACAATATGGGTTAGGTTAAGGTACAATATGGGTTAGGTTAAGGCGCAATATGGGTTAGGTTAAGGCGCAATATGGGTTAGGTTAAGGCGCAATATGGGTTAGGTTAAGGCGCAATATGGGTTAGGTTAAGGCGCAATATGGGTTAGGTTAAGGCGCAATATGGGTTAGGTTAAGGCGCAATATGGGTTAGGTTAAGGCGCAATATGGGTTAGGTTAAGGCGCAATATGGGTTAGGTTAAGGTACAATATAGGTTAGGTTAAGGTACAATATAGGTTAGGTTAAGGTACAATATAGGTTAGGTTAAGGTACAATATGGGTTAGGTTAAGGTACAATATAGGTTAGGTTAAGGCACAATATGGGTTAGGTTAAGGCGCAATATGGGTTAGGGTAAGGCGCAATATGGGTTAGGTTAAGGCGCAATATGGGTTAGGTTAAGGCGCAACGTGGGTTACGTTAAGGCGCAACGTGGGTTACGTTAAGGCGCAACGTGGGTTACGTTAAGGCGCAACGTGGGTTACGTTAAGGCGCAACGTGGGTTACGTTAAGGCGCAACGTGGGTTACGTTAAGGCCCAATATAGGTTAGGTTAAGGCCCAATATAGGTTAGGTTAAGGCCCAATATAGGTTAGGTTAAGGCCCAATATAGGTTAGGTTAAGGCCCAATATAGGTTAGGTTAAGGTACAATATAGGTTAGGTTAAGGTACAATATAGGTTAGGTTAAGGTACAATATGGGTTAGGTTAAGGCGCAATATGGGTTAGGTTAAGGCGCAATATGGGTTAGGTTAAGGCGCAATATGGGTTAGGTTAAGGCGCAACGTGGGTTACGTTAAGGCGCAACGTGGGTTACGTTAAGGCGCAACGTGGGTTACGTTAAGGCGCAACGTGGGTTACGTTAAGGCGCAACGTGGGTTACGTTAAGGCCCAATATAGGTTAGGTTAAGGCCCAATATAGGTTAGGTTAAGGCCCAATATAGGTTAGGTTAAGGCCCAATATAGGTTAGGTTAAGGTACAATATGGGTTAGGTTAAGGTACAATATGGGTTAGGTTAAGGTACAATATAGGTTAGGTTAAGGCGCAACGTGGGTTACGTTAAGGCCCAATATAGGTTAGGTTAAGGCCCAATATAGGTTAGGTTAAGGCCCAATATAGGTTAGGTTAAGGCCCAATATAGGTTAGGTTAAGGCCCAATATAGGTTAGGTTAAGGTACAATATAGGTTAGGTTAAGGTACAATATAGGTTAGGTTAAGGTACAATATGGGTTAGGTTAAGGTACAATATGGGTTAGGTTAAGGTACAATATAGGTTAGGTTAAGGCACAATATGGGTTAGGTTAAGGCGCAATATGGGTTAGGTTAAGGCGCAATATGGGTTAGGTTAAGGCGCAATATGGGTTAGGTTAAGGCGCAATATGGGTTAGGTTAAGGCGCAATATGGGTTAGGTTAAGGCACAATACGGGTTAGGTTAAGGCACAATACGGGTTAGGTTAAGGCACAATACGGGTTAGGTTAAGGCACACATTGTTGTAAGGAAAGGTGTTTTCGGGGGGGGGGGGGGCTGGTTTGTTGATTGTGATTATCGTAAGTAAATGACTGCGGCATCATCTGATTTGCCACGTCAGGGTGCACCTTTGGCTCATAACAGGCGGCGCTCTGATTCCATGCTTGTGGCAGACCTGTGTCTT
>NW_025726584.1:0-58301 GCF_021461395.2 Schistocerca americana | reverse complement strand
TCTAACTTTCTATGATTTGAACCTCTCCTGTGAGTCCTGTTTTAGATTCCGATGCTTCACTTCGGGTTTACTGTATCCCTTGGACCTTCTTATTGACGATGAAACACAGAAATTGCTTCCGAATGTAATACAAAAGGCACAATGCCGACTTACGTACAATAGGACTGAAACTCTAACTTTCTATGATTTGAACCTCTGCTGTGAGTCCAGTTTTAGTTTCCAATGCTTAACTTCAGGTTTACTGTATCCCTTGGACCTTCTTATTGACGATGAAACACAGAAATTGCATCCGAATTTAATACAAAAGGCACAATGCCGACTTAAATACAAGAGGACTGAAACTCTAACTTTCTACGTTTTGAACCTCTGCTGTGAGTCCAGTTTTAGTTTCCGATACTTCACTTCAGGTTTACTGTATCCCTTGGACCTTCTTATTGACGATGAAACACAGAAATTGCATCCGAATTTAATAAAAAAGGCACAATGCCGACATAAGTACAAGAGGACTGATACTCTAACATTCTATGATTTGAACCCCTCCTGTTGAGTCCAGTTTTTGATTCCGATGCTTAACTTCAGGCTTACTGTATCCCTTGGACCTTCTTATTGAGGATGAAGCACAGAAATTGGATCCGAATTTAATAAAAAAGGCACAAAGCCGACTTAAGTACAAGAGGACTGATACTCTAACTTTCTATGATTTGAACCCCTCCTGTGAGTCCAGTTTTAGATTCCGATGCTTAACTTCTGGTTTACTGTATCCCTTGGACCTTCTTATTGACGATGAAACACAGAAATTGCATCCGAATTTAATACAAAAGGCACAATGCTGACTTAAGTACAAGAGGACTGATACTCTAACTTTCTATGATTTGAACCTCTGCTGTGAGTCCAGTTTTAGTTTCCGATGCTTCACTTCAGGTTTACTGTATCCCTTAGACCATCTTATTGACGATGAAACACAGATATTGCATCCGAATTTAATACAAAAGGCACAATGCCGACTTAAGTACAAGAGGACTGAAACTCTAACTTTCTATGATTTGAACCTCTGCTGTGAGTCCAGTTTTAGTTTCCGATGCTTCACTTCAGGTTTACTGTATCCCTTGGACCTTCTTATTGACGATGAAACACAGAAATTGCATCCGAATTTAATACAAAAGGCACAATGCCGACTTAAGTACAAGAGGACTGAAACTGTAACTTTCTATGATTTGAACCTCTGCTGTGTGTCCAGTTTAAGTTTCCGATGCTTCACTTCAGTTTTACTGTATCCCTTGGACCTTCTTATTGACGATGAAACACAGAAATTGCATCGAATGTAATACAAAAGTCACAATGCCGACTTAAGTACAAGAGGACTGATACTCTAACTTTCTATGATTTGAACCTCTGCTGTGAGTCCAGTTTTAGTTTCCGATGCTTCACTTCAGGTTTACTGAATCCCTTGGACCTTCTTATTGACGATGAAACACAGATATTGCATCCGAATTTAATAAAATAGGCACAATGCCGACTTAAGTACAAGAGGACTGAAACTCTAAATTTCTATGTTTTGAACCTCTGCTGTGAGTCCAGTTTTAGTTTCCGATGCTTCACTTCAGGTTTACTGTATCCCTTGGACCTTCTTATTGACGATGAAACACAGAAATTGCATCCGAATTTAATACAAAAGGCACAATGCCGACTTAAGTACAAGTGGACTGAAGCTCTAATTTTCTATGATTTGAACCTCTGCTGTGAGTCCAGTTTTAGTTTCCGATGCTTCACTTCACATTTACTGTATCCCTGGGACCTTCTTATTGACGATGAAACACAGAAATTGCATCCGAATTTAATAAAAAAGGCACAATGCCGACTTAAGTACAAGAGGACTGATACTCTAATATTCTATGATTTGAACCCCTCCTGTTGAGTCCAGTTTTAGATTCCGATGCTTAACTTCAGGTTTACTGTATCCCTTTTACCTTCATATTGAAGATGAAACATAGAAATTGCATCCGAATTTAATACAAAAGGCACAATGCCGACTTAAGTACAAGAGGACTGAAACTCTAACTTTCTATGATTTGAACCTCTGCTGTGAGTCCGGTTTTAGTTTCCGATGCTTCACTTCAGGTTTACTGTATCCCTTGTACCTTCTTATTGACGATGAAACACAGAAATTGCATCCGAATTTAATACAAAAGGCACAATGCCGACTTAAGTACAAGAGGACTGAAACTCTAACATTCTATGATTTGAACCTCTGCTGTGAGTCCAGTTTTAGTTTCCGATGCTTCACTTCAGGTTTACTGTATCCCTTGGACCTTCTTATTGACGATGAAACACAGAAATTGCATTCGAATCTAATACAAAAGGCACAATGCCGACTTACGTACAAGAGGACTGAAACTCTAACTTTCTATGATTTGAACCTCTGCTGTGAGTCCAGTTTTAGTTTCCGATGCTTAACTTCTGGTTACTGTATCCCTTGGACCTTCTTATTGACGATGAAACACAGAAATTGCATCCGAATTTAATACAAAAGGCACAATGGGGACTTAAGTACAAGAGGACTGCTACTCTAACTTTCTATGATTTGAACCTCTCCTGTGAGTCCTGTTTTAGATTCCGATGCTTCACTTCGGGTTTACTGTATCCCTTGGACCTTCTTATTGACGATGAAACACAGAAATTGCTTCCGAATGTAATACAAAAGGCACAATGCCGACTTACGTACAATAGGACTGAAACTCTAACTTTCTATGATTTGAACCTCTGCTGTGAGTCCAGTTTTAGTTTCCAATGCTTAACTTCAGGTTTACTGTATCCCTTGGACCTTCTTATTGACGATGAAACACAGAAATTGCATCCGAATTTAATACAAAAGGCACAATGCCGACTTAAATACAAGAGGACTGAAACTCTAACTTTCTACGTTTTGAACCTCTGCTGTGAGTCCAGTTTTAGTTTCCGATACTTCACTTCAGGTTTACTGTATCCCTTGGACCTTCTTATTGACGATGAAACACAGAAATTGCATCCGAATTTAATAAAAAAGGCACAATGCCGACATAAGTACAAGAGGACTGATACTCTAACATTCTATGATTTGAACCCCTCCTGTTGAGTCCAGTTTTTGATTCCGATGCTTAACTTCAGGCTTACTGTATCCCTTGGACCTTCTTATTGAGGATGAAGCACAGAAATTGGATCCGAATTTAATAAAAAAGGCACAATGCCGACTTAAGTACAAGAGGACTGATACTCTAACTTTCTATGATTTGAACCCCTCCTGTGAGTCCAGTTTTAGATTCCGATGCTTAACTTCTGGTTTACTGTATCCCTTGGACCTTCTTATTGACGATGAAACACAGAAATTGCATCCGAATTTAATACAAAAGGCACAATGCTGACTTAAGTACAAGAGGACTGATACTCTAACTTTCTATGATTTGAACCTCTGCTGTGAGTCCAGTTTTAGTTTCCGATGCTTCACTTCAGGTTTACTGTATCCCTTAGACCATCTTATTGACGATGAAACACAGATATTGCATCCGAATTTAATACAAAAGGCACAATGCCAACTTAAGTACAAGAGGACTGAAACTCTAACTTTCTATGATTTGAACCTCTGCTGTGAGTCCAGTTTTAGTTTCCGATGCTTCACTTCAGGTTTACTGTATCCCTTGGACCTTCTTATTGACGATGAAACACAGAAATTGCATCCGAATTTAATACAAAAGGCACAATGCCGACTTAAGTACAAGAGGACTGAAACTGTAACTTTCTATGATTTGAACCTCTGCTGTGTGTCCAGTTTAAGTTTCCGATGCTTCACTTCAGTTTTACCGTATCCCTTGGACCTTCTTATTGACGATGAAACACAGAAATTGCATCCGAATGTAATACAAAAGTCACAATGCCGACTTAAGTACAAGAGGACTGATACTCTAACTTTCTATGATTTGAACCTCTGCTGTGAGTCCAGTTTTAGTTTCCGATGCTTCACTTCAGGTTTACTGAATCCCTTGGACCTTCTTATTGACGATGAAACACAGATATTGCATCCGAATTTAATAAAATAGGCACAATGCCGACTTAAGTACAAGAGGACTGAAACTCTAAATTTCTATGTTTTGAACCTCTGCTGTGAGTCCAGTTTTAGTTTCCGATGCTTCACTTCAGGTTTACTGTATCCCTTGGACCTTCTTATTGACGATGAAACACAGAAATTGCATCCGAATTTAATACAAAAGGCACAATGCCGACTTAAGTACAAGTGGACTGAAGCTCTAATTTTCTATGATTTGAACCTCTGCTGTGAGTCCAGTTTTAGTTTCCGATGCTTCACTTCACATTTACTGTATCCCTGGGACCTTCTTATTGACGATGAAACACAGAAATTGCATCCGAATTTAATAAAAAAGGCACAATGCCGACTTAAGTACAAGAGGACTGATACTCTAATATTCTATGATTTGAACCCCTCCTGTTGAGTCCAGTTTTAGATTCCGATGCTTAACTTCAGGTTTACTGTATCCCTTTTACCTTCATATTGAAGATGAAACATAGAAATTGCATCCGAATTTAATACAAAAGGCACAATGCCGACTTAAGTACAAGAGGACTGAAACTCTAACTTTCTATGATTTGAACCTCTGCTGTGAGTCCGGTTTTAGTTTCCGATGCTTCACTTCAGGTTTACTGTATCCCTTGTACCTTCTTATTGACGATGAAACACAGAAATTGCATCCGAATTTAATACAAAAGGCACAATGCCGACTTAAGTACAAGAGGACTGAAACTCTAACATTCTATGATTTGAACCTCTGCTGTGAGTCCAGTTTTAGTTTCCGATGCTTCACTTCAGGTTTACTGTATCCCTTGGACCTTCTTATTGACGATGAAACACAGAAATTGCATTCGAATTTAATACAAAAGGCACAATGCCGACTTACGTACAAGAGGAGTGAAACTCTAACTTTCTATGATTTGAACCTCTGCTGTGTGTCCAGTTTTAGTTTCCGATGCTTAACTTCTGGTTTACTGTATCCCTTGGACCTTCTTATTGACGATGAAACACAGAAATTGCATCCGAATTTAATACAAAAGGCACAATGCCGACTTAAGTACAAGAGGACTGATACTCTAACTTTCTATGATTTGAACCTCTCCTGTGAGTCCAGTTTTAGATTCCGATGCTTCACTTCGGGTTTACTGTATCCCTTGGACCCTCTTATTGACGATGAAACACAGAAATTGCATCCGAATTTAATACAAAAGGCACAATGCCGACTTAAGTACAAGAGGACTGAAACTCTAATTTTCTATGATTTGAACCTCTGCTGTGAGTCCAGTTTTAGTTTCCGATGCTTCACTTCAGGTTTACTGTATCCCTTGGACCTTCTTATTGACGATGAAACACATTAATTGCTTCCGAATTTAATATAAAAGGCACAATGCCGACTTACGTACAAGAGGACTGAAACCCTAACATTCTATGATTTGAACCTCTGCTGTGAGTCCAGTTTTAGTTTCCGATGCTTAACTTCAGGTTTACTGTATCCCTTGTACCTTCGTATTGACGATGAAACACAGAAATTGCATCCGAATTTAATACAAGAGGCACAATGCCGACTTAAGTACAAGAGGACTGAAACTCTAACTTTCTATGTTTTGAACCTCTGCTGTGAGTCCAGTTTTAGTTTCCGATGCTTCACTTCAGGTTTACTGTATCCCTTGGACCTTCTTATTGACGATGAAACACAGAAATTGCATCCGAATTTAATGCAAAAGGCACAATGCCGACTTAAGTACAAGAGGACTGAAGCTCTAACTTTCTATGATTTGAACCTCTGCTGTGAGTCCAGTTTTAGTTTCCGATGGTTCACTTCACATTTACTGTATCCCTGGGACCTTCTTATTGACGATGAAACACAGAAATTGCATCCGAATTTAATAAAAAAAGCACAATGCCGACTTAAGTACAAGAGGACTGATACTCTAACATTCTATGATTTGAACCCCTCCTGTTGAGTCCAGTTTTAGATTCCGATGCTTAACTTCAGGTTTACTGTATCCCTTGGACCTTCTTATTGAGGATGAAACACAGAAATTGCTTCCGAACTTAATAAAAAAGGAGCAATGCCGACTTAAGTACAAGAGGACTGATACTCTAACTTTCTATCATTTGAACCCCTCCTGTGAGCCCAGTTTTAGATTCCGATGCTTAACTTCAGGATTACTGTATCCCTTGGACCTTCTTATTGACGATGAAACACAGAAATTGCATCCGAAATTAATAAAAAAGGCACAATGCCGACTTAAGTACAAGAGGACTGGTACTTTAACTTTCTATGATTCCAACCCCTCCTGTGAGTCCAGTTTTAGATTCCGATGCTTAACTTCAGGTTTACTGTATCCCTTGGACCTCCTTATTGACGATGAAACACAAAAATTGCATCCGAATTTAATACAAAAGGCACAATGCCGACTTACGTACAAGAGGACTTAAACTCTAACTTTCTATGATTTGAACCACTGCTGTGAGACCAGTTTTAGATTCCGATGCTTAACTTCAGGTTTACTGTATCCCTTGGACCTTCTTATTGACGATGAAACACAGAAATCGGATCCGAATTTAATACAAAAGGCACAATACCGACTTAAGTACAAGAGGACTAATACTCTAACTTTCTATGATTTGAACCTCTGCTGTGAGTCCAGTTTTAGTTTCCGATGCTTCACTTCAGGTTTACTGTATCCCTTAGACCATCTTATTGACGATGAAACACAGATATTGCATCCGAATTTAATACAAAAGGCACAATGCCGACTTAAGTACAAGAGGACTGAAACTCTAACTTTCTATGATTTGAACCTCTGCTGTGAGTCCAGTTTTAGTTTCCGATGCTTCACTTCAGGTTTACTGTATCCCTTGGACCTTCTTATTGACGATGAAACACAGAAATTGCATCCGAATTTAATACAAAAGGCACAATGCCGACTTAAGTACAAGAGGACTGAAACTGTAACTTTCTATGATTTGAACCTCTGCTGTGTGTCCAGTTTAAGTTTCCGATGCTTCACTTCAGTTTTACTGTATCCCTTGGACCTTCTTATTGACGATGAAACACAGAAATTGCATCCGAATGTAATACAAAAGTCACAATGCCGACTTAAGTACAAGAGGACTGATACTCTAACTTTCTATGATTTGAACCTCTGCTGTGAGTCCAGTTTTAGTTTCCGATGCTTCACTTCAGGTTTACTGAATCCCTTGGACCTTCTTATTGACGATGAAACACAGATATTGCATCCGAATTTAATAAAATAGGCACAATGCCGACTTAAGTACAAGAGGACTGAAACTCTAAATTTCTATGTTTTGAACCTCTGCTGTGAGTCCAGTTTTAGTTTCCGATGCTTCACTTCAGGTTTACTGTATCCCTTGGACCTTCTTATTGACGATGAAACACAGAAATTGCATCCGAATTTAATACAAAAGGCACAATGCCGACTTAAGTACAAGTGGACTGAAGCTCTAATTTTCTATGATTTGAACCTCTGCTGTGAGTCCAGTTTTAGTTTCCGATGCTTCACTTCACATTTACTGTATCCCTGGGACCTTCTTATTGACGATGAAACACAGAAATTGCATCCGAATTTAATAAAAAAGGCACAATGCCGACTTAAGTACAAGAGGACTGATACTCTAATATTCTATGATTTGAACCCCTCCTGTTGAGTCCAGTTTTAGATTCCGATGCTTAACTTCAGGTTTACTGTATCCCTTTTACCTTCATATTGAAGATGAAACATAGAAATTGCATCCGAATTTAATACAAAAGGCACAATGCCGACTTAAGTACAAGAGGACTGAAACTCTAACTTTCTATGATTTGAACCTCTGCTGTGAGTCCGGTTTTAGTTTCCGATGCTTCACTTCAGGTTTACTGTATCCCTTGTACCTTCTTATTGACGATGAAACACAGAAATTGCATCCGAATTTAATACAAAAGGCACAATGCCGACTTAAGTACAAGAGGACTGAAACTCTAACATTCTATGATTTGAACCTCTGCTGTGAGTCCAGTTTTAGTTTCCGATGCTTCACTTCAGGTTTACTGTATCCCTTGGACCTTCTTATTGACGATGAAACACAGAAATTGCATTCGAATTTAATACAAAAGGCACAATGCCGACTTACGTACAAGAGGAGTGAAACTCTAACTTTCTATGATTTGAACCTCTGCTGTGAGTCCAGTTTTAGTTTCCGATGCTTAACTTCTGGTTTACTGTATCCCTTGGACCTTCTTATTGACGATGAAACACAGAAATTGCATCCGAATTTAATACAAAAGGCACAATGCCGACTTAAGTACAAGAGGACTGATACTCTAACTTTCTATGATTTGAACCTCTCCTGTGAGTCCAGTTTTAGATTCCGATGCTTCACTTCGGGTTTACTGTATCCCTTGGACCCTCTTATTGACGATGAAACACAGAAATTGCATCCGAATTTAATACAAAAGGCACAATGCCGACTTAAGTACAAGAGGACTGAAACTCTAATTTTCTATGATTTGAACCTCTGCTGTGAGTCCAGTTTTAGTTTCCGGTGCTTCACTTCAGGTTTACTGTATCCCTTGGACCTTCTTATTGACGATGAAACACATTAATTGCTTCCGAATTTAATATAAAAGGCACAATGCCGACTTACGTACAAGAGGACTGAAACCCTAACTTTCTATGATTTGAACCTCTGCTGTGAGTCCAGTTTTAGTTTCCGATGCTTAACTTCAGGTTTACTGTATCCCTTGTACCTTCGTATTGACGATGAAACACAGAAATTGCATCCGAATTTAATACAAGAGGCACAATGCCGACTTAAGTACAAGAGGACTGAAACTCTAACTTTCTATGTTTTGAACCTCTGCTGTGAGTCCAGTTTTAGTTTCCGATGCTTCACTTCAGGTTTACTGTATCCCTTGGACCTTCTTATTGACGATGAAACACAGAAATTGCATCCGAATTTAATGCAAAAGGCACAATGCCGACTTAAGTACAAGAGGACTGAAGCTCTAACTTTCTATGATTTGAACCTCTGCTGTGAGTCCAGTTTTGGTTTCCGATGGTTCACTTCACATTTACTGTATCCCTGGGACCTTCTTATTGACGATGAAACACAGAAATTGCATCCGAATTCAATAAAAAAGGCACAATGCCGACTTAAGTACAAGAGGACTGATACTCTAACATTCTATGATTTGAACCCCTCCTGTTGAGTCCAGTTTTAGATTCCGATGCTTAACTTCAGGTTTACTGTATCCCTTGGACCTTCTTATTGAGGATGAAACACAGAAATTGCTTCCGAACTTAATAAAAAAGGAGCAATGCCGACTTAAGTACAAGAGGACTGATACTCTAACTTTCTATCATTTGAACCCCTCCTGTGAGCCCAGTTTTAGATTCCGATGCTTAACTTCAGGATTACTGTATCCCTTGGACCTTCTTATTGACGATGAAACACAGAAATTGCATCCGAAATTAATAAAAATGGCACAATGCCGACTTAAGTACAAGAGGACTGGTACTTTAACTTTCTATGATTCCAACCCCTCCTGTGAGTCCAGTTTTAGATTCCGATGCTTAACTTCAGGTTTACTGTATCCCTTGGACCTCCTTATTGACGATGAAACACAAAAATTGCATCCGAATTTAATACAAAAGGCACAATGCCGACTTACGTACAAGAGGACTTAAACTCTAACTTTCTATGATTTGAACCACTGCTGTGAGACCAGTTTTAGATTCCGATGCTTAACTTCAGGTTTACTGTATCCCTTGGACCTTCTTATTGACGATGAAACACAGAAATCGGATCCGAATTTAATACAAAAGGCACAATACCGACTTAAGTACAAGAGGACTAATACTCTAACTTTCTATGATTTGAACCTCTGCTGTGAGTCCAGTTTTAGTTTCCGATGCTTCACTTCAGGTTTACTGTATCCCTTGGACCTTCTTATTGACGATGAAACACAGAAATTGCATCCGAATTTAACACAAAAGGCACAATGCCGACTTAAGTACAAGAGGACTGAAACTCTAACTTTCTATGATTTGAACCTCTGCTGTGAGTCCAGTTTTAGTTTCCGATGCTTCACTTCAGGTTTACTATATACCTTGGATCTTCTTATTGACGATGAAAAATAGAAATTGCATCCGAATTTAATACAAAAGGCCTAATGCCGACTTAAGTACAAGAGGACTGAAACTCTAACTTTCTATGATTTGAACCTCAGCTGTGAGTCCAGTTTCAGATTCCGATGCTTAACTTCTGGTTTACTGAATCCCTTGGACCTTCTTATTCACGATGAAACACAGAAATTGCATCCGAATTTAATACGAAAGGCAAATTGCCGACTTAAGTACAAGAGGACTGAAACTCTAACTTTCTATGATTTGAACCTCTGCTGTGAGTCCAGTTTTAGTTTCCGATGCGTAACTTCGGGTTTACTGTATCCCTTGGACCTTCGTATTGACGATGAAACACAGAAATTGCATCCGAATTTAATACAAGAAGCACAGTGCCGACTTAAGTACAAGAGGACTGAAACTCTAACTCTCTATGTTTTGAACCTCTGCTGTGAGTCCAGTTTTAGTTTCCGATGCTTCACTTCAGGTTTACTGTATCCCTTGGACCTTCTTATTGACGATGAAACACAGAAATTGCATCCGAATTTAATACAAAAGGCACAATGCAGACTTAAGTACAAGAGGACTCAAGCTCTAACTTTCTATGATTTGAACCTCTGCTGTGAGTCCGGTTTTAGTTTCCGATGCTTCACTTCACATTTACTGTATCCCTGGGACCTTCTTATTGACGATGAAACACAGAAATTGCATCCGAATTTAATAAAAAACGGACAATGCCGACTTAAGTACAAGAGGACTGATACTCTAACATTCTATGATTTGAACCCCTCCTGTTGAGTCCAGTTTTAGATTCCGATGCTTAACTTCAGGTTTACTGTATCCCTTGGACCTTCTTATTGAGGATGAAACACAGAAATTGCTTCCGAACTTAATAAAAAAGGCACAATGCCGACTTAAGTACAAGAGGACTAATACTCTAACTTTCTATGATTTGAACCCCTCCTGTGAGTCCAGTTTTAGATTCCGATGCTTAACTTCAGGTTTACTGTATCCCTTGGATCTTCTTATTGACGATGAAACAAAGAAATTGCATCCGAAATTAATAAAAAAGGCACAATGCCGACTTAAGTACAAGAGGACTGGTACTTTAACTTTCTATGATTTGAACCCCTCCTGTGAGTCCTGTTTTAGATTCCGATGCTTAACTTCAGGTTTACTGTATCCCTTGGACCTCCTTATTGACGATGAAACACAAAAATTGCATCCGAATTTAATACAAAAGGCACAATGCCGACTTAAGTACAAGAGGACTTAAACTCTAACTTTCTCTGATTTGAACCACTGCTGTGAGACCAGTTTTAGATTCCGATGCTTAACTTCAGGTTTACTGTATCCTTGGACCTTCTTATTGACGATGAAACACAGAAATTGGATCCGAATTTAATACAAAAGGCACAATGCCGACTTAAGTACAAGAGGACTAATACTCTAACTTTCTATGATTTGAACCTCTGCTGTGAGTCCAGTTTTAGTTTCCGATGCTTCACTTCAGATTTACTGTATCCCTTGGACCTTCTTATTGACGATGAAACAC
Source organism: Schistocerca americana (assembly GCF_021461395.2). Lineage (NCBI taxonomy): Eukaryota > Metazoa > Arthropoda > Insecta > Orthoptera > Acrididae > Schistocerca > Schistocerca americana. Next base: position 46,561 of record NW_025726584.1, on the reverse strand, counting down.
AGAAATTGCATCCGAATTTAATACAAAAGGCACAATGCCGACTTAAGTACAAGAGGACTCAAGCTCTAACTTTCGATGATTTGAACCTCTGCTGTGAGTCCAGTTTTAGTTCCCGATGCTTCACTTCACATTTACTGTATCCCTGGGACCTTCTTATTGACGATGAAACACAGAAATTGCATCCGAATTTAATAAAAAAGGCACAATGCCGACTTAAGTACAAGAGGACTGAAACTCTAACTTTCTATGATTTGAACCTCTGCTGTGAGTCCAGTTTTAGTTTCAGATGCTTCACTTCACATTTACTGTATCCCTGGGACCTTCTTATTGACGATGAAACACAGAAATTGCATCCGAATTTAATACGAAAGGCAAATTGCCGACTTAAGTACAAGAAGACTGAAACTCTAACTTTCTATGATTTGAACCTCTGCTGTGAGTCCAGTTTTAGTTTCCGATGCTTCACTTCAGGTTTACTGTATCCCTTGGACCTTCTTATTGACGATGAAACACAGAAATTGCATTCGAATTTAATACAAAAGGCACAATGCCGACTTACGTACAATAGGACTGAAACTCTAACTTTCTATGATTTGAACCTCTGCTGTGAGTCCAGTTTTAGTTTCCGATGCTTAACTTCTGGTTTACTGTATCCCTTGGACCTTCTTATTGACGATGAAACACAGAAATTGCATCCGAATTTAATACAAAAGGCACAATGCCGACTTAAGTACAAGAGGACTGATACTCTAACTTTCTCTGATTTGAACCTCTCCTGTAAGTCCAGTTTTAGATTCCGCTGCTTCACTTCGGGTTTACTGTATCCCTTGGACCTTCTTATTGAGGATGAAACACAGAAATTGCTTCCGAATTTAATAAAAAGGGCACAATGCCGGCTTAAGTACAAGAGGACCGATACTCTAACTTTCTATGATTTGAACCCCTCCTGTGAGTCCAGTTTTAGATTCCGATGCTTAACTTCAGGCTTACTGTATCCCTTGGACCTTCTTAATGACGATGAAACACAGAAATTGCATCCGAAATTAATAAAAAAGGCACAATGCCGACTTAAGTACAAGAGGACTGGTACTTTAACTTTCTATGATTTGAACCCCTTCCTGTGAGTCCAGTTTTAGATTGCGATGCTTAACTTCAGGTTTACTGTATCCCTTGGACTTCCTTATTGACGATGTAACACAAATATTGCATACGAATTTAATACAAAAGGCACAATGCCGACTTAAGTACAAGAGGACTTAAACTCTTACTTTCTATGATTTGAACCCCTCCTGTGAGTCCAGTTTTAGTTTCCGATGCTTCACTTCAGGTTTACTGTATCTCTTGGACCTTCTTACTGACGATGAAACACAGAAATTGCATCCGAATTTAATAAAAAGGGCACAATGCCGACTTAAGTACAAGAGGACTGATACTCTAACTTTCTATGATTTGAACCTCAGCTGTGAGTCCAGTTTCAGATTCCGATGCTTAACTTCTGGTTTACTGAATCCCTTGGACCTTCTTATTGACGATGAAACACAGAAATTGCATCCGAATTTAATACGAAAGGCAAATTGCCGACTTAAGTACAAGAGGACTGAAACTCTAACTTTCTATGATTTGAACCTCTGCTGTGAGTCCAGTTTTAGTTTCCGATGCTTCACTTCAGGTTTACTGTATCACTTGGACCTTCTTATTGACGATGAAACACAGAAATTGCATTCGAATTTAATACAAAAGGCATAATGCCGAGTTAAGTACAAGAGGACTGAAACTCTAACTTTCTATGATTTGAACCTCTGCTGTGAGTCCAGTTTTAGTTTCCGATGCTTCACTTCAGGTTTGCTGTATCCCTTGGACCTTCTTATTGACGATGAAACACAGAAATTGCATCCGAATTTAATACAAAAGGCACAATGCCGACTTATGTACAAGAGGACTGAAGCTCTAACTTTCTATAATTTGAACCTCTGCTGTGAGTCCAGTTTTAGTTTCCGATGCTTCACTTCACATTTACTGTATCCCTGGGACCTTCTTATTGACGATGAAACACAGAAATTGCATCCGAATTTAATAAAAAAGGCACAATGCCGACTTAAGTACAAGAGGACTGATACTCTAACATTCTATGATTTGAGCCCCTCCTGTTGAGTCCAGTTTTAGATTCCGATGCTTAACTTCAGGTTTACTGTATCCCTTGAACCTTCTTATTGACGATGAAACACAGAAATTGCATCCGAATTTAATAAAAAAGGCACAATGCCGACTTAAGTACAAGAGGACTGATACTCTAACTTTCTATGATTTGAACCCCTCCTGTGAGTCCAGTTTTAGATTCCGATGCTTAACTTCAGGTTACTGTATCCCTTGGACCTTCTTATTGACGATGAAACACAGAAATTGCATCCAAAATTAATAAAAAAGGCACAATGCCGACTTAAGTACAAGAGGACTGGTACTTTAACTTTCTATGATTTGAACCCCTCCTGTGAGTCCAGTTTTAGATTCCGATGCATAACTTCAGGTTTACTGTATCCCTTGGACCTCCTTATTGACGATGAAATACAGAAAATGCATCCGAATTTAATACAAAAGGCACAATGCCGACTTAAGTACAAGAGGACTGAAACTCTAACTTTCTATGATTTGAACCTCTGCTGTGAGTCCAGTTTTAGTTTCCGATGCTTCACTTCAGGTTTACTGTATCCCTTGGACCTTCTTATTGACGATGAAACACAGAAATTGCATTCGAATTTAACACAAAAGGCACAATGCCGACTTACGTACAAGAGGTCTGAAACTCTAATTTTCTATGATTTGAACCTCTGCTGTGAGTCCAGTTTTAGTTTCCGATGCTTCACTTCAGGTTTACTGGATCCCTTGGACCTTCTTATTGATGATGAAACACAGAAATTGCTTCCGAATTTAATACAAAAGGCACAATGCCGACTTACGTACAAGAGGACCGAAATTCTAACTTTCTATGATTTGAACCTCTGCTGTGAGTCCAGTTTTAGTTTCCGATGCTTAACTTCTGGTTTACTGTATCCCTTGGACCTTTTTATTGACGATGAAACACAGAAATTGCATCCGAATTTAATACAAAACGCACAATGCCGACTTTAGTACAAGAGGACTGAAACTCTAACTTTCTATGTTTTGAACCTCTGCTGTGAGTCCAGTTTTAGTTTCCGATGCTTCACTTCAGGTTTACTGTATCCTTGGACCTTCTTATTGACGATGAAACACAGAAATTGGATCCGAATTTAATACAAAAGGCACAATGCCGACTTAAGTACAAGAGGACTAATACTCTAACTTTCTATGATTTGAACCTCTGCTGTGAGTCCAGTTTTAGTTTCCGATGCTTCACTTCAGATTTACTGTATCCCTTGGACCTTCTTATTGACGATGAAACACAGAAATTGCATCCGAATTTAATACAAAAGGCACAATGCCGACTTAAGTACAAGAGGACTCAAGCTCTAACTTTCGATGATTTGAACCTCTGCTGTGAGTCCAGTTTTAGTTCCCGATGCTTCACTTCACATTTACTGTATCCCTGGGACCTTCTTATTGACGATGAAACACAGAAATTGCATCCGAATTTAATAAAAAAGGCACAATGCCGACTTAAGTACAAGAGGACTGAAACTCTAACTTTCTATGATTTGAACCTCTGCTGTGAGTCCAGTTTTAGTTTCCGATGCTTCACTTCACATTTACTGTATCCCTGGGACCTTCTTATTGACGATGAAACACAGAAATTGCATCCGAATTTAATACGAAAGGCAAATTGCCGACTTAAGTACAAGAGGACTGGAACTCTAACTTTCTATGACTTGAACCTCTGCTGTGAGTCCAGTTTTAGTTTCCGATGCTTCACTTCAGGTTTACTGTATCCCTTGGACCTTCTTATTGACGATGAAACACAGAAATTGCATTCGAATTTAATACAAAAGGCACAATGCCGACTTACGTACAATAGGACTGAAACTCTAACTTTCTATGATTTGAACCTCTGCTGTGAGTCCAGTTTTAGTTTCCGATGCTTAACTTCTGGTTTACTGTATCCCTTGGACCTTCTTATTGACGATGAAACACAGAAATTGCATCCGAATTTAATACAAAAGGCACAATGCCGACTTAAGTACAAGAGGACTGATACTCTAACTTTCTCTGATTTGAACCTCTCCTGTAAGTCCAGTTTTAGATTCCGATGCTTCACTTCGGGTTTACTGTATCCCTTGGACCTTCTTATTGAGGATGAAACACAGAAATTGCTTCCGAATTTAATAAAAAGGGCACAATGCCGACTTAAGTACAAGAGGACCGATACTCTAACTTTCTATGATTTGAACCCCTCCTGTGAGTCCAGTTTTAGATTCCGATGCTTAACTTCAGGCTTACTGTATCCCTTGGACCTTCTTAATGACGATGAAACACAGAAATTGCATCCGAAATTAATAAAAAAGGCACAATGCCGACTTAAGTACAAGAGGACTGGTACTTTAACTTTCTATGATTTGAACCCCTTCCTGTGAGTCCAGTTTTAGATTGCGATGCTTAACTTCAGGTTTACTGTATCCCTTGGACTTCCTTATTGACGATGAAACACAAATATTGCATACGAATTTAATACAAAAGGCACAATGCCGACTTAAGTACAAGAGGACTTAAACTCTTACTTTCTATGATTTGAACCCCTCCTGTGAGTCCAGTTTTAGTTTCCGATGCTTCACTTCAGGTTTACTGTATCCCTTGGACCTTCCTACTGACGATGAAACACAGAAATTGCATCCGAATTTAATAAAAAGGGCACAATGCCGACTTAAGTACAAGAGGACTGATACTCTAACTTTCTATGATTTGAACCTCAGCTGTGAGTCCAGTTTCAGATTCCGATGCTTAACTTCTGGTTTACTGAATCCCTTGGACCTTCTTATTGACGATGAAACACAGAAATTGCATCCGAATTTAATACAAAAGGCAAATTGCCGACTTAAGTACAAGAGGACTGAAACTCTAACTTTCTATGATTTGAACCTCTGCTGTGAGTCCAGTTTTAGTTTCCGATGCTTCACTTCAGGTTTACTGTATCCCTTGGACCTTCTTATTGACGATGAAACACAGAAATTGCATCCGAATTTAATACAAAAGGCACGATGCCGACTTATGTACAAGAGGACTGAAGCTCTAACTTTCTATAATTTGAACCTCTGCTGTGAGTCCAGTTTTAGTTTCCGATGCTTCACTTCACATTTACTGTATCCCTGGGACCTTCTTATTGACGATGAAACACAGAAATTGCATCCGAATTTAATAAAAAAGGCACAATGCCGACTTAAGTACAAGAAGACTGATACTCTAACATTCTATGATTTGAGCCCCTCCTGTTGAGTCCAGTTTTAGATTCCGATGCTTAACTTCAGGTTTACTGTATCCCTTGAACCTTCTTATTGACGATGAAACACAGAAATTGCATCCGAATTTAATAAAAAAGGCACAATGCCGACTTAAGTACAAGAGGACTGATACTCTAACTTTCTATGATTTGAACCCCTCCTGTGAGTCCAGTTTTAGATTCCGATGCTTAACTTCAGGTTACTGTATCCCTTGGACCTTCTTATTGACGATGAAACACAGAAATTGCATCCAAAATTAATAAAAAAGGCACAATGCCGACTTAAGTACAAGAGGACTGGTACTTTAACTTTCTATGATTTGAACCCCTCCTGTGAGTCCAGTTTTAGATTCCGATGCATAACTTCAGGTTTACTGTATCCCTTGGACCTCCTTATTGACGATGAAATACAGAAAATGCATCCGAATTTAATACAAAAGGCACAATGCCGACGTAAGTACAAGAGGACTGAAACTCTAACTTTCTATGATTTGAACCTCTGCTGTGAGTCCAGTTTTAGTTTCCGATGCTTCACTTCAGGTTTACTGTATCCCTTGGACCTTCTTATTGACGATGAAACACAGAAATTGCATTCGAATTTAACACAAAAGGCACAATGCCGACTTACGTACAAGAGGTCTGAAACTCTAATTTTCTATGATTTGAACCTCTGCTGTGAGTCCAGTTTTAGTTTCCGATGCTTCACTTCAGGTTTACTGGATCCCTTGGACCTTCTTATTGATGATGAAACACAGAAATTGCTTCCGAATTTAATACAAAAGGCACAATGCCGACTTACGTACAAGAGGACCGAAATTATAACTTTCTATGATTTGAACCTCTGCTGTGAGTCCAGTTTTAGTTTCCGATGCTTAACTTCTGGTTTACTGTATCCCTTGGACCTTCTTATTGACGATGAAACACAGAAATTGCATCCGAATTTAATACAAAACGCACAATGCCGACTTTAGTACAAGAGGACTGAATTTCTAACTTTCTATGTTTTGAACCTCTGCTGTGAGTCCAGTTTTAGTTTCCGATGCTTCACTTCATGTTTACTGTATCCCTTGGACCTTCTTATTGACGATGAAACACAGAAATTGCATCCGAATTTAATACAAAATGCACAATGCCGACTTATGTACAAGAGGACTGAAGCTCTGACTTTCTATGATTTGAACCTCTGCTGTGAGTCCAGTTTTAGTTTCCGATGCTTCACTTCACATTTATTGTATCTCTGGGACCTTCTTATTGACGATGAAACACAGAAATTGCATCCGAATTTAATAAAAAAGGCACAATGCCGACTTAAGTACAAGAGGACTGATACTCTAACATTCTATGATTTGAACCCCTCCTGTTGAGTCCAGTTTTAGATTCCGATGCTTAACTTCAGGTTTACTGTATCCCTTGAACCTTCTTATTGACGATGAAACACAAAAATTGCATCCGAATTTAATACAAAGGGCACAATGCCGACATAAGTACAAGAGGACTGAAACTCTAACTTTCTATGATTTGAACCTCTGCTGTGAGTCCAGTTTTAGTTTCCGATGCTTAACTTCTGGTTTACTGTATCCCTTGGACCTTCTTATTGACGATGAAACACAGAAATTGCATCCGAATTTAATACAAAAGGCAAATTGACGACTGAAGTATAAGAGGACTGAAACTCTCACTTTCTATGATTTGAACCTCTGCTGTGAGTCCAGTTTTAGTTTCCGATGCTTCACTTCAGGTTTACTGTATCCCTTGGACCTTCTTATTGAAGATGAAACATAGAAATTGCATCCGAATTTAATACAAAATGCACAATGCCGACTTAAGTACAAGAGGACTGAAACTCTAACTTTCTATGATTTGAACCTCTGCTGTGAGTCCAGTTTTAGTTTCCGATGCTTAACTTCTGGTTTACTGTATCCCTTGGACCTTCTTATTGACGATGAAACACAGAAATTGCATCCGAATTTAATACAAAACGCACAATGCCGACTTTAGTACAAGAGGACTGAAACTCTAACTTTCTATGTTTTGAACCTCTGCTGTGAGTCCAGTTTTAGTTTCCGATGCTTCACTTCAGGTTTACTGTATCCCTTGGACCTTCTTATTGACGATGAAACACAGAAATTGCATCCGAATTTAATACAAAAGGCACAATGCCGACTTATGTACAAGAGGACTGAAGCTCTAACTTTCTATAATTTGAACCTCTGCTGTGAGTCCAGTTTTAGTTTCCGATGCTTCACTTCACATTTACTGTATCCCTGGGACCTTCTTATTGACGATGAAACACAGAAATTGCATCCGAATTTAATAAAAAAGGCACAATGCCGACTTAAGTACAAGAGGACTGATACTCTAACATTCTATGATTTGAACCCCTCCTGTTGAGTCCAGTTTTAGATTCCGATGCTTAACTTCAGGTTTACTGTATCCCTTGAACCTTCTTATTGACGATGAAACACAGAAATTGCATCCGAATTTAATAAAAAAGGCACAATGCCGACTTAAGTACAAGAGGACTGATACTCTAACTTTCTATGATTTGAACCCCTCCTGTGAGTCCAGTTTTAGATTCCGATGCTTAACTTCAGGTTACTGTATCCCTTGGACCTTCTTATTGACGATGAAACACAGAAATTGCATCCAAAATTAATAAAAAAGGCACAATGCCGACTTAAGTACAAGAGGACTGGTACTTTAACTTTCTATGATTTGAACCCCTCCTGTGAGTCCAGTTTTAGATTCCGATGCATAACTTCAGGTTTACTGTATCCCTTGGACCTCCTTATTGACGATGAAATACAGAAAATGCATCCGAATTTAATACAAAAGGCACAATGCCGACTTAAGTACAAGAGGACTGAAACTCTAACTTTCTATGATTTGAACCTCTGCTGTGAGTCCAGTTTTAGTTTCCGATGCTTCACTTCAGGTTTACTGTATCCCTTGGACCTTCTTATTGACGATGAAACACAGAAATTGCATTCGAATTTAACACAAAAGGCACAATGCCGACTTACGTACAAGAGGTCTGAAACTCTAATTTTCTATGATTTGAACCTCTGCTGTGAGTCCAGTTTTAGTTTCCGATGCTTCACTTCAGGTTTACTGGATCCCTTGGACCTTCTTATTGATGATGAAACACAGAAATTGCTTCCGAATTTAATACAAAAGGCACAATGCCGACTTACGTACAAGAGGACTGAAATTCTAACTTTCTATGATTTGAACCTCTGCTGTGAGTCCAGTTTTAGTTTCCGATGCTTAACTTCAGGTTTACTGTATCCCTGGGACCTTCTTATTGACGATGAAACACAGAAATTGCATCCGAAATTAATAAAAAAGGCACAATGCCGACTTAAGTACAAGAGGACTGGTACTTTAACTTTCTATGATTTGAACCCTTCCTGTGAGTCCAGTTTTAGATTCCGATGCTTAACTTCAGGTTTACTGTATCCCTTGGACCTCCTTATTGACGATGAAACACAGAAATTGCATCCGAATTTAATACAAAAGGCACAATGCCGACTTAAGTACAAGAGGATAGGTCATTAGTCCACTACACGCAACAAGCGGCTACACGGGTAGCAGGGGTTGTGTGGCGTGGGCTGGGCGGTTTTTTAGGTTAGATGGCCTTTGGCAAGTACAGAAAGGGCAACAGCCTCAACGGGTGTGGGGCAAAGTCAGGACATGCGGGGACCAAGCAGCAATCGGTATTGTAATTGGCAACTGTGGAAGCTGCGTTGGTAAAGTACCGGAACTTCAAGCGCTGATAGAAAGCACCGAAGCTGAAATCGTTATAGGTACAGAAAGCTGGCTTAAGCCAGAGATAAAATCTGCCTGAATTTTTACAAAGGTACAGACGGTGTTTAGAAAGGATAGATTGCATGCAACGGGTGGTGGAGTGTTCGTCGCTGTTAGTAGTAGTTTATCCTGTAGTGAAGTAGAAGTGGATAGTTCCTGTGAATTATTATGGGTGGAGGTTACACTAAACAACCGAACTAGGTTAATAATTGGCTCCTTTTACCGAACTCCCGACTCAGCAGCATTGGTGGCAGAACAACTGAGAGAAAATTTGGAATACATTTCACATAAATATTCTCAGCATGTTATAGTCTTAGGTGGAGATTTCAATTTACCAGATATAGACTGGGACACTCAGATGTTTAGGACGGGTGGTAGGGACAGAGCATCGAGTGACATTATACTGAGTGCACTATCCGAAAATTACCTCGAGCAATTAAACAGAGAACCGACCCGTGGAGATAACATCTTGGACCTACTGATAACAAACAGACCCGAACTTTTCGACTCTGTATGTACAGAACAGGGAATCAGTGATCATAAGGCCGTTGCAGCATCCCTGAAAATGGAAGTTAATAGGAATATAAAAAAAGGGAGGAAGGTTTATCTGTTTAGCAAGAGTAATAGAAGGCAGATTTCAGACTACCTAACAGATCAAAACGAAAATTTCTGTTCCGACACTGACAATGTTGAGTGTTTATGGAAAAAGTTCAAGGCAATCGTAAAATGCGTTTTAGACAGGTACGTGCCGAGTAAAACTGTGAGGGACGGGAAAAACCCACCGTGGTACAACAACAAAGTTAGGAAACTACTGCGAAAGCAAAGAGAGCTCCACTCCAAGTTTAAACGCAGCCAAAACCTCTCAGACAAACAGAAGCTAAACGATGTCAAAGTTAGCGTAAGGAGGGCTATGCGTGAAACGTTCATTGAATTCGAAAGTAAAATTCTATGTACCGACTTGACAGAAAATTATAGGAAGTTCTGGTCTTACGTTAAATCAGTAAGTGGCTCGAAACAGCATATCCAGACACTACGGGATGATGATGGCATTGAAACAGAGGATGACACGCGTAAAGCTGAAATACTAAACACCTTTTTCCAAAGCTGTTTCACAGAGGAAGACCGCACTGCAGCTCCTTCTCTAAATCCTCGCACAAACGAAAAAATGGCTGACATCGAAATAAGTGTCCAAGGATTAGAAAAGCAACTGGAATCACTCAATAGAGGAAAGTCCACTGGACCTGACGGGATACCAATTCGATTCTACACAGAGTACGCGAAAGAACTTGCCCCCCTTCTAACAGCCGTGTACCGCAAGTCTCTAGAGGAACGGAGGGTTCCAAATGATTGGAAAAGAGCACAGATAGTCCCAGTCTTCAAGAAGGGTCGTCGAGCAGATGCGCAAAACTATAGACCTATATCTCTTACGTCGATCTCTTGTAGAATTTTAGAACATGTTTTTTGCTCGCGTATCATGTCATTTCTGGAAACCCAGAATCTACTATGTAGGAATCAACATGGATTCCGGAAACAGCGATCGTGTGAGACCCAACTCGCCTTATTTGTTCATGAGACCCAGAAAATATTAGATACAGGCTCCCAGGTAGATGCTACTTTTCTTGACTTCCGGAAGGCGTTCGATACAGTTCCGCACTGTCGCCTGATAAACAAAGTAAGAGCCTACGGAATATCAGACCAGCTGTGTGGCTGGATTGAAGAGTTTTTAGCAAACAGAACACAGCATGTTGTTATCAATGGAGAGACGTCTACAGACGTTAAAGTAACCTCTGGCGTGCCACAGGGGAGTGTTATGGGACCATTGCTTTTCACAATATATATAAATGACTTATTAGATAGTGTCGGAAGTTCCATGCGGCTTTTCGCGGATGATGCTGTAGTATACAGAGAAGTTGCTGCATTAGAAAATTGTAGCGAAATACAGGAAGATCTGCAGCGGATAGGCACTTGGTGCTGGGAGTGGCAACTGACCCTTAACATAGACAAATGTAATGTATTGCGAATACATAGAAAGAAGGATCCTTTATTGTATGATTATATGATAGCGGAACAAACACTGGTAGCAGTTACTTCTGTAAAATATCTGGGAGTATGCGTACGGAACGATTTGAAGTGGAATGATCATATAAAATTAATTGTTGGTAAGGCGGGTACCAGGTTGAGATTCATTGGGAGAGTGCTTAGAAAATGTAGTTCATCAACAAAGCAGGTGGCTTACAAAACACTCGTTCGACCTATACTTGAGTATTGCTCATCAGTGTGGGATCCGTACCAGGTCGGGTTGACGGAGGAGATAGAAAAGATCCAAAGAAGAGCGGCGCGTTTCGTCACCGGGTTATTTGGTAACCGTGATAGCGTTACGGAGATGTTTAATAAACTCAAGTGGCAGACTCTGCAAGAGAGGCGCTCTGCATCGCGGTGTAGCTTGCTGTCCAGGTTTCGAGAGGGTGCGTTTCTGGATGAGGTATCGAATATATTGCTTCCCCCTACTTATACCTCCCGAGGAGATCACGAATGTAAAATTAGAGAGATTAGAGCGCGCACGGAGGCTTTCAGACAGTCGTTCTTCCCGCGAACCATACGCGACTGGAACAGGATAGGGAGGTAATGACAGTGTCACGTAAAGTGCCCTCCGCCACACACCGTTGGGTGGCTAGCGGAGTATCAATGTAGATGTAGGTAGATGTAGAGGACTGAAGCTCTAACTTTCTATGATTTGAACGTCTGCTGTGAGTCCAGTTTTAGTTTCCGATGCTTCACTTCAGGTTTACTGTATCCCTTGGACCATCTTATTGACGATGAAACACAGAAATTGCATCCGTTTAATAAAAAAGGCACAATGCCGACTTAAGTACAAGAGGACCGATACTCTAACTTTCTATGATTTGAACCCCTCCTGTGAGTCCAGTTTTAGTTTCCGATGCTTCACTTCAGGTTTACTGTATCCCTTGGACCTTCTTATTGACGATGAAACACAGAAATTGCATCCGAATTTAATACAAAAGGCACAATGCCGACTTATGTACAAGAGGACTGAAGCTCTAACTTTCTATGATTTGAACCTCTGCTGTGAGTCCAGTTTTAGTTTCCGATGCTTCACTACACATTTACTGTATCCCTGGGACCTTCTTATTGACGATGAAACACAGAAATTGCATCCGAATTTAATAAAAAAGGCACAATGCCGACTTAAGTACAAGAGGACTGATACTCTAACATTCTATGATTTGAACCCCTCCTGTTGAGTCCAGTTTTAGATTCCGATGCTTAACTTCAGGTTTACTGTATCCCTTGAACCTTCTTATTGACGATGAAACACAGAAATTGCATCCGAATTTAATAAAAAAGGCACAATGCCGACTTAAGTACAAGAGGACTGATACTCTAACTTTCTATGATTTGAACCCCTCCTGTGAGTCCAGTTTTAGATTCCGATGCTTAACTTCAGGTTTACTGTATCCCTTGGACCTTCTTATTGACGATGAAACACAGAAATTGCATCCAAAATTAATAAAAAAGGCACAATGCCGACTTAAGTACAAGAGGACTGGTACTTTAACTTTCTATGATTTGAACCCCTCCTGTGAGTCCAGTTTTAGATTCCGATGCATAACTTCAGGTTTACTGTATCCCTTGGACCTCCTTATTGACGATGAAATACAGAAAATGCATCCGAATTTAATACAAAAGGCACAATGCCGACTTAAGTACAAGAGGACTGAAACTCTAACTTTCTATGATTTGAACCTCTGCTGTGAGTCCAGTTTTAGTTTCCGATGCTTCACTTCAGGTTTACTGTATCCCTTGGACCTTCTTATTGACGATGAAACACAGAAATTGCATTCGAATTTAACACAAAAGGCACAATGCCGACTTACGTACAAGAGGTCTGAAACTCTAATTTTCTATGATTTGAACCTCTGCTGTGAGTCCAGTTTTAGTTTCCGATGCTTCACTTCAGGTTTACTGGATCCCTTGGACCTTCTTATTGATGATGAAACACAGAAATTGCTTCCGAATTTAATACAAAAGGCACAATGCCGACTTACGTACAAGAGGACTGAAATTCTAACTTTCTATGATTTGAACCTCTGCTGTGAGTCCAGTTTTAGTTTCCGATGCTTAACTTCAGGTTTACTGTATCCCTGGGACCTTCTTATTGACGATGAAACACAGAAATTGCATCCGAAATTAATAAAAAAGGCACAATGCCGACTTAAGTACAAGAGGACTGGTACTTTAACTTTCTATGATTTGAACCCTTCCTGTGAGTCCAGTTTTAGATTCCGATGCTTAACTTCAGGTTTACTGTATCCCTTGGACCTCCTTATTGACGATGAAACACAGAAATTGCATCCGAATTTAATACAAAAGGCACAATGCCGACTTAAGTACAAGAGGATAGGTCATTAGTCCACTACACGCAACAAGCGGCTACACGGGTAGCAGGGGTTGTGTGGCGTGGGCTGGGCGGTTTTTTAGGTTAGATGGCCTTTGGCAAGTACAGAAAGGGCAACAGCCTCAACGGGTGTGGGGCAAAGTCAGGACATGCGGGGACCAAGCAGCAATCGGTATTGTAATTGGCAACTGTGGAAGCTGCGTTGGTAAAGTACCGGAACTTCAAGCGCTGATAGAAAGCACCGAAGCTGAAATCGTTATGGGTACAGAAAGCTGGCTTAAGCCAGAGATAAAATCTGCCTGAATTTTTACAAAGGTACAGACGGTGTTTAGAAAGGATAGATTGCATGCAACGGGTGGTGGAGTGTTCGTCGCTGTTAGTAGTGGTTTATCCTGTAGTGAAGTAGAAGTGGATAGTTCCTGTGAATTATTATGGGTGGAGGTTACACTAAACAACCGAACTAGGTTAATAATTGGCTCCTTTTACCGAACTCCCGACTCAGCAGCATTGGTGGCAGAACAACTGAGAGAAAATTTGGAATACATTTCACATAAATATTCTCAGCATGTTATAGTCTTAGGTGGAGATTTCAATTTACCAGATATAGACTGGGACACTCAGATGTTTAGGACGGGTGGTAGGGACAGAGCATCGAGTGACATTATACTGAGTGCACTATCCGAAAATTACCTCGAGCAATTAAACAGAGAACCGACCCGTGGAGATAACATCTTGGACCTACTGATAACAAACAGACCCGAACTTTTCGACTCTGTATGTACAGAACAGGGAATCGGTGATCATAAGGCCGTTGCAGCATCCCTGAAAATGGAAGTTAATAGGAATATAAAAAAAGGGAGGAAGGTTTATCTGTTTAGCAAGAGTAATAGAAGGCAGATTTCAGACTACCTAACAGATCAAAACGAAAATTTCTGTTCCGACACTGACAATGTTGAGTGTTTATGGAAAAAGTTCAAGGCAATCGTAAAATGCGTTTTAGACAGGTACGTGCCGAGTAAAACTGTGAGGGACGGGAAAAACCCACCGTGGTACAACAACAAAGTTAGGAAACTACTGCGAAAGCAAAGAGAGCTCCACTCCAAGTTTAAACGCAGCCAAAACCTCTCAGACAAACAGAAGCTAAACGATGTCAAAGTTAGCGTAAGGAGGGCTATGCGTGAAGCGTTCATTGAATTCGAAAGCAAAATTCTATGTACCGACTTGACAGAAAATCCTAGGAAGTTCTGGTCTTACGTTAAATCAGTAAGTGGCTCGAAGCAGCATATCCAGACACTACGGGATGATGATGGCATTGAAACAGAGGATGACACGCGTAAAGCTGAAATACTAAACACCTTTTTCCAAAGCTGTTTCACAGAGGAAGACCGCACTGCAGCTCCTTCTCTAAATCCTCGCACAAACGAAAAAATGGCTGACATCGAAATAAGTGTCCAAGGATTAGAAAAGCAACTGGAATCACTCAATAGAGGAAAGTCCACTGGACCTGACGGGATACCAATTCGATTCTACACAGAGTACGCGAAAGAACTTGCCCCCCTTCTAACAGCCGTGTACCGCAAGTCTCTAGAGGAACGGAGGGTTCCAAATGATTGGAAAAGAGCACAGATAGTCCCAGTCTTCAAGAAGGGTCGTCGAGCAGATGCGCAAAACTATAGACCTATATCTCTTACGTCGATCTCTTGTAGAATTTTAGAACATGTTTTTTGCTCGCGTATCATGTCATTTCTGGAAACCCAGAATCTACTATGTAGGAATCAACATGGATTCCGGAAACAGCGATCGTGTGAGACCCAACTCGCCTTATTTGTTCATGAGACCCAGAAAATATTAGATACAGGCTCCCAGGTAGATGCTACTTTTCTTGACTTCCGGAAGGCGTTCGATACAGTTCCGCACTGTCGCCTGATAAACAAAGTAAGAGCCTACGGAATATCAGACCAGCTGTGTGGCTGGATTGAAGAGTTTTTAGCAAACAGAACACAGCATGTTGTTATCAATGGAGAGACGTCTACAGACGTTAAAGTAACCTCTGGCGTGCCACAGGGGAGTGTTATGGGACCATTGCTTTTCACAATATATATAAATGACTTATTAGATAGTGTCGGAAGTTCCATGCGGCTTTTCGCGGATGATGCTGTAGTATACAGAGAAGTTGCTGCATTAGAAAATTGTAGCGAAATACAGGAAGATCTGCAGCGGATAGGCACTTGGTGCTGGGAGTGGCAACTGACCCTTAACATAGACAAATGTAATGTATTGCGAATACATAGAAAGAAGGATCCTTTATTGTATGATTATATGATAGCGGAACAAACACTGGTAGCAGTTACTTCTGTAAAATATCTGGGAGTATGCGTACGGAACGATTTGAAGTGGAATGATCATATAAAATTAATTGTTGGTAAGGCGGGTATCAGGTTGAGATTCATTGGGAGAGTGCTTAGAAAATGTAGTTCATCAACAAAGCAGGTGGCTTACAAAACACTCGTTCGACCTATACTTGAGTATTGCTCATCAGTGTGGGATCCGTACCAGGTCGGGTTGACGGAGGAGATAGAAAAGATCCAAAGAAGAGCGGCGCGTTTCGTCACCGGGTTATTTGGTAACCGTGATAGCGTTACGGAGATGTTTAATAAACTCAAGTGGCAGACTCTGCAAGAGAGGCGCTCTGCATCGCGGTGTAGCTTGCTGTCCAGGTTTCGAGAGGGTGCGTTTCTGGATGAGGTATCGAATATATTGCTTCCCCCTACTTATACCTCCCGAGGAGATCACGAATGTAAAATTAGAGAGATTAGAGCGCGCACGGAGGCTTTCAGACAGTCGTTCATCCCGCGAATCATACGCGACTGGAACAGGATAGGGAGGTAATGACAGTGGCACGTAAAGTGCCCTCCGCCACACACCGTTGCGTGGCTAGCGGAGTATCAATGTAGATGTAGGTAGATGTAGAGGACTGAAGCTCTAACTTTCTATGATTTGAACCCCTCCTGTGAGTCCAGTTTCAGATTCCGATGCTTCACTTCAGGTTTACTGTATCCCTTGGACCATCTTATTGACGATGAAACACAGAAATTGCATCCGTTTAATACAAAAGGCACAATGCCGACTTAAGTACAAGAGGACCGATACTCTAACTTTCTATGATTTGAACCCCTCCTGTGAGTCCAGTTTCAGATTCCGATGCTTCACTTTAGGTTTACTGTATCCCTTGGACCTTCTTATTGACGATGAAACACAGAAATTGCATCCGAATTTAATACAAAAGGCAAATTGCCGACTTAAGTATAAGAGGACTGAAACTCTCACTTTCTATGATTTGAACCTCTGCTGTGAGTCCAGTTTTAGTTTCCGATGCTACACTTCAGGTTTACTGTATCCCTTGGACCATCTTATTGAAGATGAAACATAGAAATTGCATCCGAATTTAATACAAAAGGCACAATGCCGACTTAAGTACAAGAGGACTGAAACTCTAACTTTCTATGATTTGAACCTCTGCTGTGAGTCCAGTTTTAGTTTCCGATGCTTCACTTCAGGTTTACTGTATCCCTTGGACCTTCTTATTGACGATGAAACACAGAAATTACACCCGAATTTAATACAGAAGGCACAATGCCGACTTAAGTACAAGAGGACTGATACTCTAACTTTCTATGATTTGAACCCCTCCTGTGAGTCCAGTTTTAGATTCCGATGCTTCACTTTAGGTTTACTGTATCCCTTGGACCTTCTTATTGACGATGAAACACAGAAATTGCATCCGAATTTAATACAAAAGGCAAATTGCCGACTTAAGTATAAGAGGACTGAAACTCTCACTTTCTATGATTTGAACCTCTGCTGTGAGTCCAGTTTTAGTTTCCGATGCTACACTTCAGGTTTACTGTATCCCTTGGACCTTCTTATTGACGATGAAACACAGAAATTGCATCCGAATTTAATACAAAAGGCACAATGCCGACTTAAGTACAAGAGGACTGAAACTCTAACTTTCTATTATTTGAACCTCTGCTGTGAGTCCAGTTTTAGTTTCCGATGCTTCACTTCAGGTTTACTGTATCCCTTGGACCTTCTTATTGACGATGAAACACAGAAATTGCATTCGAATTTAATACAAAAGGCACAATGCCGACTTACGTACAAGAGGACTGAAACTCAAACTTTCTATGATTTGAACCTCTGCTGTGAGTCCAGTTTTAGTTTCCGATGCTTAACTTCTGGTTTACTGTATCCCTTGGACCTTCTTATTGACGATGAAACACAGAAATTGCATCCGAATTTAATACAAAGGCACAATGCCGACTTAAGTACAAGAGGACTGATACTCTAACTTTCTATGATTTGAACCTCTCCTGTGAGTCCAGTTTTAGATTCCGATGCTTCACTTCGGGTTTACTGTATCCCTTGGTCCCTCTTATTGACGATGAAACACAGAAATTGCATCCGAATTTAATACAAAAGGCACAATGCCGACTTAAGTACAAGAGGACTGAAACTCTAATTTTCTATGATTTGAACGTCTGCTGTGAGTCCAGTTTTAGTTTCCGATGCTTCACTTCAGGTTTACTGTATCCCTTGGACCTTCCTATTGACGATGAAACACAGAAATTGCTTCCGAATTTAATACAAAAGGCACAATGCCGACTTAAGTACAAGAGGACTGAAACTCTAACTTTCTATGTTTTGAACCTCTGCTGTGACCCAGTTTTAGTTTCCGATGCTTCACTTCAGGTTTACTATATCCTTTGGATCTTCTTATTGACGATGAACAACAGAAATTGCATCCGAATGCAATACAAAAGGCGCAATTCCTACTTAAGTGCAAGAGGACTGATACTCTAACTTTCTATGATTTGAACCTCTGCTGTGTGTCCAGTTTTAGTTTCCGATGCTTCACTTCAGGTTTACTGTATCCCTTGGACCTTCTTATGGACGATGGAACACAGATACTGCATCCGAATTTAATAAAAAAGGCACAATGCCGACTTAAGTACGAGAGGACAGATACTCCAACTTTCTATGATTTGAATCCCTCCTGTGAGTCCAGTTTTAGATTCCGATGCTTAACTTCAGGTTTACTCTATCCCTTGTTCCTTCTTATTGACGATGAAACATAGAAATTGCATTAGAATTTAATAAAAACGACACAATGACGACTTAAGTACAAGAGGTCTGATACTCTAACTCTCTATGATTTGAACCCCTCCTGTGAGTCCAGTTTTAGTTTCCGATGCTTCACTTCAGGTTTACTGTATCCCTTGGACCTTCTTACTGACGATGAAACACAGAAATTGCATCCGAATTTTATAAAAAAGGCACAATGCCGACTTAAGTACAAGAGGACTGATACTCTAACTTTCTATGGTTTGAGCCCCTCCTGTGAGTCCAGTTTTAGAATCCGATGCTTAACTTCTGGTTTACTGTATCCCTTGGACCTTCCTATTGACGATGAAACACAGAAATTGCATCCGAATTTAATACAAAAGGCACAATGCCGACTTACGTACAAGAGGACTGAAACTCTAACTTCATATGATTTGAACCTCTGCTGTGAGTCCAGTTTAAGTTTCCGATGTTTCACTTCAGGTTTACTGTATCCCTTGGACCTTCTTATTGACGATGAAACACAGAAATTGCATCCGAATTTAATACAAAAGGCTCAATGCCGACTTAAGTTTAAGAGGACTGATACTCTAACTTTATATGATTTGAACCTCTGCTGTGAGTCCAGTTTAAGTTTCCGATGTTTCACTTCAGGTTTACTGTATCCCTTGGACCTTCTTATTGACGATGAAACACAGATACTGCATCCGAATTTAATAAAAAAGGCACAATGCCGACTTAAGTACGAGAGGACTGATACTCCAACTTTCTATGATTTGAACCCCTCCTGTGAGGCCAGTTTTAGATTCCGATGCATAACTTCAGGTTTACTCTATCCCTTGGACCTTCTTATTGACGATGAAACATAGAAATTGCATCCGAATTTAATGCAAACGACACAATGACGCCTTAAGTACAAGAGGTCTGATACTCTAACTCTCTATGATTTGAACCCCTCCTGTGAGTCCAGTTTTAGTTTCCGATGCTTCACTTCAGGTTTACTGTATCCCTTGGACCTTCTTACTGACGATAAAACACAGAAATTGCATCCGAATTTAATAAAAAAGGCACAATGCCGACTTAAGTTCAGGAGGACTGATACTCTAACTTTCTATGATTTGAACCCCTACTGTGAGTCCAGTTTTAGAATCCGATGCTTAACTTCTGGTTTACTGTATCCCTTGGACCTTCCTATTGACGATGAAACACAGAAATTGCATCCGAATTTAATACAAAAGGCACAATGCCGACTTAAGTACAAGAGGACTGAAACTCTAATTTTCTATGATTTGAACGTCTGCTGTGAGTCCAGTTTTAGTTTCCGATGCTTCACTTCAGGTTTACTGTATCCCTTGGACCTTCCTATTGACGATGAAACACAGAAATTGCTTCCGAATTTAATACAAAAGGCACAATGCCGACTTAAGTACAAGAGGACTGAAACTCTAACTTTCTATTATTTGAACCTCTGCTGTGAGTCCAGTTTTAGTTTCCGATGCTTCACTTCAGGTTTACTGTATCCCTTGGACCTTCTTATTGACGATGAAACACAGAAATTGCATTCGAATTTAATACAAAAGGCACAATGCCGACTTACGTACAAGAGGACTGAAACTCAAACTTTCTATGATTTGAACCTCTGCTGTGAGTCCAGTTTTAGTTTCCGATGCTTAACTTCTGGTTTACTGTATCCCTTGGACCTTCTTATTGACGATGAAACACAGAAATTGCATCCGAATTTAATACAAAAGGCACAATGCCGACTTAAGTACAAGAGGACTGATACTCTAACTTTCTATGATTTGAACCTCTCCTGTGAGTCCAGTTTTAGATTCCGATGCTTCACTTCGGGTTTACTGTATCCCTTGGTCCCTCTTATTGACGATGAAACACAGAAATTGCATCCGAATTTAATACAAAAGGCACAATGCCGACTTAAGTACAAGAGGACTGAAACTCTAATTTTCTATGATTTGAACGTCTGCTGTGAGTCCAGTTTTAGTTTCCGATGCTTCACTTCAGGTTTACTGTATCCCTTGGACCTTCCTATTGACGATGAAACACAGAAATTGCTTCCGAATTTAATACAAAAGGCACAATGCCGACTTAAGTACAAGAGGACTGAAACTCTAACTTTCTATGTTTTGAACCTCTGCTGTGACCCAGTTTTAGTTTCCGATGCTTCACTTCAGGTTTACTATATCCTTTGGATCTTCTTATTGACGATGAACAACAGAAATTGCATCCGAATGCAATACAAAAGGCGCAATTCCTACTTAAGTGCAAGAGGACTGATACTCTAACTTTCTATGATTTGAACCTCTGCTGTGTGTCCAGTTTTAGTTTCCGATGCTTCACTTCAGGTTTACTGTATCCCTTGGACCTTCTTATGGACGATGGAACACAGATACTGCATCCGAATTTAATAAAAAAGGCACAATGCCGACTTAAGTACGAGAGGACAGATACTCCAACTTTCTATGATTTGAATCCCTCCTGTGAGTCCAGTCTTAGATTCCGATGCTTAACTTCATTTTTACTCTATCCCTTGTTCCTTCTTATTGACGATGAAACATAGAAATTGCATCCGAATTTAATAAAAACGACACAATGACGACTTAAGTACAAGAGGTCTGATACTCTAACTCTCTATGATTTGAACCCCTCCTGTGAGTCCAGTTTTAGTTTCCGATGCTTCACTTCAGGTTTACTGTATCCCTTGGACCTTCTTACTGACGATGAAACACAGAAATTGCATCCGAATTTTATAAAAAAGGCACAATGCCGACTTAAGTACAAGAGGACTGATACTCTAACTTTCTATGGTTTGAGCCCCTCCTGTGAGTCCAGTTTTAGAATCCGATGCTTAACTTCTGGTTTACTGTATCCCTTGGACCTTCCTATTGACGATGAAACACAGAAATTGCATCCGAATTTAATACAAAAGGCACAATGCCGACTTACGTACAAGAGGACTGAAACTCTAACTTCATATGATTTGAACCTCTGCTGTGAGTCCAGTTTAAGTTTCCGATGTTTCACTTCAGGTTTACTGTATCCCTTGGACCTTCTTATTGACGATGAAACACAGAAATTGCATCCGAATTTAATACAAAAGGCTCAATGCCGACTTAAGTTTAAGAGGACAGATACTCTAACTTTATATGATTTGAACCTCTGCTGTGAGTCCAGTTTAAGTTTCCGATGTTTCACTTCAGGTTTACTGTATCCCTTGGACCTTCTTATTGACGATGAAACACAGATACTGCATCCGAATTTAATAAAAAAGGCACAATGCCGACTTAAGTACGAGAGGACTGATACTCCAACTTTCTATGATTTGAACCCCTCCTGTGAGTCCAGTTTTAGATTCCGATGCATAACTTCAGGTTTACTCTATCCCTTGGACCTTCTTATTGACGATGAAACATAGAAATTGCATCCGAATTTAATACAAACGACACAATGACGCCTTAAGTACAAGAGGTCTGATACTCTAACTCTCTATGATTTGAACCCCTCCTGTGAGTCCAGTTTTAGTTTCCGATGCTTCACTTCAGGTTTACTGTATCCCTTGGACCTTCTTACTGACGATAAAACACAGAAATTGCATCCGAATTTAATAAAAAAGGCACAATGCCGACTTAAGTTCAGGAGGACTGATACTCTAACTTTCTATGATTTGAACCCCTACTGTGAGTCCAGTTTTAGAATCCGATGCTTAACTTCTGGTTTACTGTATCCCTTGGACCTTCCTATTGACGATGAAACACAGAAATTGCATCCGAATTTAATACAAAATTCACAATGCCGACTTAAGTACAAGAGGACTGAAACTCTAACTTTATATGATTTGAACCTCTGCTGTGAGTCCAGTTTAAGTTTCCGATGTTTCACTTCAGGTTTACTGTATCCCTTGGACCTTCTTATTGACGATGAAACACAGAAATTGCATCCGAATTTAATACAAAAGGCTCAATGCCGACTTAAGTACAAGAGGACTGATACTCTAACTTTCTATGATTTGAACCCCTCCTGTGAGTCCAGTTTTAGATTCCGATGCTTCACTTTAGGTTTACTGTATCCCTTGGACCTTCTTATTGACGATGAAACACAGAAATTGCATCCGAATTTAATACAAAAGGCAAATTGCCGACTTAAGTATAAGAGGACTGAAACTCTCACTTTCTATGATTTGAACCTCTGCTATGAGTCCAGTTTTAAATTCCGATGCTACACTTCAGGTTTACTGTATCCCTTGGACCTTCTTATTGAAGATGAAACATAGAAATTGTATCCGAATTTAATACAAAAGGCACAATGCCGACTTAAGTACAAGAGGACTGAAACTCTAACTTTCTATGATTTGAACCTCTGCTGTGAGTCCAGTTTTAGTTTCCGATGCTTCACTTCAGGTTTACTGTATCCCTTGGACCTTCTTATTGACGATGAAACACAGAAATTGCATCCGAATTTAATACAAAAGGCACAATGCCGACTTAAGTACAAGAGGACTGAAACTCTAACTTTCTATTATTTGAACCTCTGCTGTGAGTCCAGTTATAGTTTCCGATGCTTCACTTCAGGTTTACTGTATCCCTTGGACCTTCTTATTGACGATGAAACACAGAAATTGCATTCGAATTTAATACAAAAGGCACAATGCCGACTTACGTACAAGAGGACTGAAACTCAAACTTTCTATGATATGAACCTCTGCTGTGAGTCCAGTTTTAGTTTCCGATGCTTAACTTCTGGTTTACTGTATCCCTTGGACCTTCTTATTGACGATGAAACGCAGAAATTGCATCCGAATTTAATACAAAAGGCACAATGCCGACTTAAGTACAAGAGGACTGATACTCTAACTTTCTATGATTTGAACCTCTCCTGTGAGTCCAGTTTTAGATTCCGATGCTTCACTTCGGGTTTACTGTATCCCTTGGTCCCGCTTATTGACGATGAAACACAGAAATTGCATCCGAATTTAATACAAAAGGCACAATGCCGACTTAAGTACAAGAGGACTGAAACTCTAATTTTCTATGATTTGAACGTCTGCTGTGAGTCCAGTTTTAGTTTCCGATGCTTCACTTCAGGTTTACTGTATCCCTTGGACCTTCCTATTGACGATGAAACACAGAACTTGCTTCCGAATTTAATACAAAAGGCACAATGCCGACTTAAGTACAAGAGGACTGAAACTCTAACTTTCTATGTTTTGAACCTCTGCTGTGAGTCCTGTTTTAGTTTCTGATGCTTCACTTAAGGTTTACTGTATCCCTTGGACCTTCTTATTGACGATGAAACACAGAAATTTCATCCGAATTTAATACTAAAGGCACAATGCCGACTGAAGTACAAGAGGACTGAAGCTCTAACTTTCTATGATTTGAACCTCTGCTGTGAGTCCAGTTTTAGTTTCCGATGCTTCACTTCACATTTACTGTACCCTGGGACCTTCTTAGTGACGATGAAACACAGCAATTGCATCCGAATTTAATAAAAAAGGCACAATGCCGACTTAAGTACAAGAGGACTGGTACTTTAACTTTCTATGATTTGAACCCCTCCTGTGAGTCCAGTTTTAGATTCCGATGCTTAACTTCAGGTTTACTGTATCCTTTGGACCTCCTTATTGACGATGAAACACAAAAATTGCATCCGAATTTAATACAAAAGGCACAATGCCGACTTAAGTACAAGTGGACTGAAACTCTAACTTTCTATGATTTGAACCACTGCTGTGAGACCAGTTTTAGATTCCGATGCTTAACTTCAGGTTTACTGTATCCCTTAGACCTTCTTATTGACGATGAAACACAGAAATCGGATCCGAATTTAATACAAAACACACAATGCCGACTTAAGTACAAGTAGACTAATACTCTAACTTTCTATGATTTGAACCCCTCCTGTGAGTCCAGTTTCAGATTCCGATACTTAACTTCTGGTTTACTGTATCCCTTGGACCTTCTTATTGACGATGAAACACAGAAATTGCGTCAGAATTAAATACAATAGGCACAATGACGACTTAAGTACAAGAGGACTGAAACTCTAACTTTCTATGATTTGAACCTCTGCTGTGACCCAGTTTTAGTTTCCGATGCTTCACTTCAGGTTTACTATATCCTTTGGATCTTCTTATTGACGATGAACAACAGAAATTGCATCCGAATGCAATACAAAAGGCGCAATGCCTACTTAAGTACAAGAGGACTGATACTCTAACTTTCTATGATTTGAACCTCTGCTGTGTGTCCAGTTTTAGTTTCCGATGCTTCACTTCAGGTTTACTGTATCCCTTGGACCTTCTTATGGACGATGGAACACAGATACTGCATCCGAATTTAATAAAAAAGGCACAATGCCGACTTAAGTACGAGATTACTGTCACTCCAACTTTCTATGATTTGAACCCCTCCTGTGAGTCCAGTTTTAGATTCCGATGCTTAACTTCAGGTTTACTCTATCCCTTGGACCTTCTTATTGACGATGAAACATAGAAATTGCATCCGAATTTAATAAAAACGACACAATGACGACTTAAGTACAAGAGGTCTGATACTCTAACTCTCTATGATTTGAACCCCTCCTGTGAGTCCAGTTTTAGTTTCCGATGCTTCACTTCAGGTTTACTGTATCCCTTGGACCTTCTTACTGACGATGAAACACAGAAATTGCATCCGAATTTTATAAAAAAGGCACAATGCCGACTTAAGTACAAGAGGACTGATACTCTAACTTTCTATGGTTTGAACCCCTCCTGTGAGACCAGTTTTAGAATCCGATGCTTAACTTCTGGTTTACTGTATCCCTTGGACCTTCCTATTGACGATGAAACACAGAAATTGCATCCGAATTTAATACAAAACTCACAATGCCGACTTACGTACAAGAGGACTGAAACTCTAACTTCATATGATTTGAACCTCTGCTGTGAGTCCAGTTTAAGTTTCCGATGTTTCACTTCAGGTTTACTGTATCCCTTGGACCTTCTTATTGACGATGAAACACAGAAATTGCATCCGAATTTAATACAAAAGGCTCAATGCCGACTTAAGTACAAGAGGACTGATACTCTAACTTTATATGATTTGAACCTCTGCTGTGAGTCCAGTTTAGGTTTCCGATGTTTCACTTCAGGTTTACTGTATCCCTTGGACCTTCTTATTGACGATGAAACACAGATACTGCATCCGAATTTAATAAAAAAGGCACAATGCCGACTTAAGTACGAGAGGACTGATACTAAAACTTTCTATGATTTGAACCCCTCCTGTGAGTCCAGTTTTAGATTCCGATGCTTAACTTCAGGTTTACTCTATCCCTTGGACCTTCTTATTGACGATGAAACATAGAAATTGCATCCGAATTTAATACAAACGACACAATGAAACCTTAAGTACAAGAGGTCTGATACTCTAACTCTCTATGATTTGAACCCCTCCTGTGAGTCCAGTTTTAGTTTCCGATGCTTCGCTTCAGGTTTACTGTATCCCTTGGACCTTCTTACTGACGATAAAACACAGAAATTGCATCCGAATTTAATAAAAAAGGCACAATGCCGACTTAAGTACAAGAGGACTGATACTCTAACTTTCTATGATTTGAACCCCTAATGTGAGTCCAGTTTTAGAATCCGATGCTTAACTTCTGGTTTACTGTATCCCTTGGACCTTCCTATTGACGATGAAACACAGAAATTGCATCCGAATTTAATACAAAATTCACAATGCCGATTTAAGTACAAGAGGACTGATACTCTAACTTTATATGGTTTGAACCTCTGCTGTGAGTCCAGTTTAAGTTTCCGATGTTTCACTTCAGGTTTACTGTATCCCTTGGACCTTCTTATTGACGATGAAACACAGAAATTGCATCCGAATTTAATACAAAAGGCACAATGCCGATTTAAGTACAAGAGGACTGATACTCTAACTTTATATGATTTGAACCTCTGCTGTGAGTCCAGTTTAAGTTTCCGATGTTTCACTTCAGGTTTACTGTATCCCTTGGACCTTCTTATTGACGATGAAACACAGAAATTGCATCCGAATTTAATACAAAAGGCACAATGCCGACTTAAGTACAAGAGGACTGATACTCTAACTTTCTATGATTTGAACCCCTGCTGTGAGTCCACTTTTAGTTTCCGATGCTTCACTTCAGGTTTACTATATCCTTGGGATCTTCTTATTGACGACGAAAAACAAAAATTGCATCCAAATTTAATACAAAAGGCGCAATGCCTACTTAAGTACAAGAGGACTGAAACTCTAATTTTCTATGATTTGAACGTCTGCTGTGAGTCCAGTTTTAGTTTCCGATGCTTCACTTCAGGTTTACTGTATCCCTTGGACCTTCCTATTGACGATGAAACACAGAAATTGCTTCCGAATTTAATACAAAAGGCACAATGCCGACTTAAGTACAAGAGGACTGATACTCTAACTTTCTATGATTTGAACCTCTCCTGTGAGTCCAGTTTTAGATTCCGATGCTTCACTTCGGGTTTACTGTATCCCTTGGTCCCTCTTATTGACGATGAAACACAGAAATTGCATCCGAATTTAATACAAAAGGCACAATGCCGACTTAAGTACAAGAGGACTGAAACTCTAATTTTCTATGATTTGAACGTCTGCTGTGAGTCCAGTTTTAGTTTCCGATGCTTCACTTCAGGTTTACTGTATCCCTTGGACCTTCCTATTGACGATGAAACACAGAAATTGCTTCCGAATTTAATACAAAAGGCACAATGCCGACTTAAGTACAAGAGGACTGAAACTCTAACTTTCTATGTTTTGAACCTCTGCTGTGACCCAGTTTTAGTTTCCGATGCTTCACTTCAGGTTTACTATATCCTTTGGATCTTCTTATTGACGATGAACAACAGAAATTGCATCCGAATGCAATACAAAAGGCGCAATTCCTACTTAAGTGCAAGAGGACTGATACTCTAACTTTCTATGATTTGAACCTCTGCTGTGTGTCCAGTTTTAGTTTCCGATGCTTCACTTCAGGTTTACTGTATCCCTTGGACCTTCTTATGGACGATGGAACACAGATACTGCATCCGAATTTAATAAAAAAGGCACAATGCCGACTTAAGTACGAGAGGACAGATACTCCAACTTTCTATGATTTGAATCCCTCCTGTGAGTCCAGTCTTAGATTCCGATGCTTAACTTCATTTTTACTCTATCCCTTGTTCCTTCTTATTGACGATGAAACATAGAAATTGCATCCGAATTTAATAAAAACGACACAATGACGACTTAAGTACAAGAGGTCTGATACTCTAACTCTCTATGATTTGAACCCCTCCTGTGAGTCCAGTTTTAGTTTCCGATGCTTCACTTCAGGTTTACTGTATCCCTTGGACCTTCTTACTGACGATGAAACACAGAAATTGCATCCGAATTTTATAAAAAAGGCACAATGCCGACTTAAGTACAAGAGGACTGATACTCTAACTTTCTATGGTTTGAGCCCCTCCTGTGAGTCCAGTTTTAGAATCCGATGCTTAACTTCTGGTTTACTGTATCCCTTGGACCTTCCTATTGACGATGAAACACAGAAATTGCATCCGAATTTAATACAAAAGGCACAATGCCGACTTACGTACAAGAGGACTGAAACTCTAACTTCATATGATTTGAACCTCTGCTGTGAGTCCAGTTTAAGTTTCCGATGTTTCACTTCAGGTTTACTGTATCCCTTGGACCTTCTTATTGACGATGAAACACAGAAATTGCATCCGAATTTAATACAAAAGGCTCAATGCCGACTTAAGTTTAAGAGGACAGATACTCTAACTTTATATGATTTGAACCTCTGCTGTGAGTCCAGTTTAAGTTTCCGATGTTTCACTTCAGGTTTACTGTATCCCTTGGACCTTCTTATTGACGATGAAACACAGATACTGCATCCGAATTTAATAAAAAAGGCACAATGCCGACTTAAGTACGAGAGGACTGATACTCCAACTTTCTATGATTTGAACCCCTCCTGTGAGTCCAGTTTTAGATTCCGATGCATAACTTCAGGTTTACTCTATCCCTTGGACCTTCTTATTGACGATGAAACATAGAAATTGCATCCGAATTTAATACAAACGACACAATGACGCCTTAAGTACAAGAGGTCTGATACTCTAACTCTCTATGATTTGAACCCCTCCTGTGAGTCCAGTTTTAGTTTCCGATGCTTCACTTCAGGTTTACTGTATCCCTTGGACCTTCTTACTGACGATAAAACACAGAAATTGCATCCGAATTTAATAAAAAAGGCACAATGCCGACTTAAGTTCAGGAGGACTGATACTCTAACTTTCTATGATTTGAACCCCTACTGTGAGTCCAGTTTTAGAATCCGATGCTTAACTTCTGGTTTACTGTATCCCTTGGACCTTCCTATTGACGATGAAACACAGAAATTGCATCCGAATTTAATACAAAATTCACAATGCCGACTTAAGTACAAGAGGACTGAAACTCTAACTTTATATGATTTGAACCTCTGCTGTGAGTCCAGTTTAAGTTTCCGATGTTTCACTTCAGGTTTACTGTATCCCTTGGACCTTCTTATTGACGATGAAACACAGAAATTGCATCCGAATTTAATACAAAAGGCTCAATGCCGACTTAAGTACAAGAGGACTGATACTCTAACTTTCTATGATTTGAACCCCTCCTGTGAGTCCAGTTTTAGATTCCGATGCTTCACTTTAGGTTTACTGTATCCCTTGGACCTTCTTATTGACGATGAAACACAGAAATTGCATCCGAATTTAATACAAAAGGCAAATTGCCGACTTAAGTATAAGAGGACTGAAACTCTCACTTTCTATGATTTGAACCTCTGCTATGAGTCCAGTTTTAAATTCCGATGCTACACTTCAGGTTTACTGTATCCCTTGGACCTTCTTATTGAAGATGAAACATAGAAATTGTATCCGAATTTAATACAAAAGGCACAATGCCGACTTAAGTACAAGAGGACTGAAACTCTAACTTTCTATGATTTGAACCTCTGCTGTGAGTCCAGTTTTAGTTTCCGATGCTTCACTTCAGGTTTACTGTATCCCTTGGACCTTCTTATTGACGATGAAACACAGAAATTGCATCCGAATTTAATACAAAAGGCACAATGCCGACTTAAGTACAAGAGGACTGAAACTCTAACTTTCTATTATTTGAACCTCTGCTGTGAGTCCAGTTATAGTTTCCGATGCTTCACTTCAGGTTTACTGTATCCCTTGGACCTTCTTATTGACGATGAAACACAGAAATTGCATTCGAATTTAATACAAAAGGCACAATGCCGACTTACGTACAAGAGGACTGAAACTCAAACTTTCTATGATATGAACCTCTGCTGTGAGTCCAGTTTTAGTTTCCGATGCTTAACTTCTGGTTTACTGTATCCCTTGGACCTTCTTATTGACGATGAAACGCAGAAATTGCATCCGAATTTAATACAAAAGGCACAATGCCGACTTAAGTACAAGAGGACTGATACTCTAACTTTCTATGATTTGAACCTCTCCTGTGAGTCCAGTTTTAGATTCCGATGCTTCACTTCGGGTTTACTGTATCCCTTGGTCCCGCTTATTGACGATGAAACACAGAAATTGCATCCGAATTTAATACAAAAGGCACAATGCCGACTTAAGTACAAGAGGACTGAAACTCTAATTTTCTATGATTTGAACGTCTGCTGTGAGTCCAGTTTTAGTTTCCGATGCTTCACTTCAGGTTTACTGTATCCCTTGGACCTTCCTATTGACGATGAAACACAGAACTTGCTTCCGAATTTAATACAAAAGGCACAATGCCGACTTAAGTACAAGAGGACTGAAACTCTAACTTTCTATGTTT
This sequence comes from Schistocerca americana, assembly GCF_021461395.2. Classification (NCBI taxonomy): domain Eukaryota; kingdom Metazoa; phylum Arthropoda; class Insecta; order Orthoptera; family Acrididae; genus Schistocerca; species Schistocerca americana. The sequence continues at coordinate 15,921 of NW_025726584.1, read as the reverse complement.
TGAACCTCTGCTGTGAGTCCTGTTTTAGTTTCTGATGCTTCACTTAAGGTTTACTGTATCCCTTGGACCTTCTTATTGACGATGAAACACAGAAATTTCATCCGAATTTAATACTAAAGGCACAATGCCGACTGAAGTACAAGAGGACTGAAGCTCTAACTTTCTATGATTTGAACCTCTGCTGTGAGTCCAGTTTTAGTTTCCGATGCTTCACTTCACATTTACTGTACCCTGGGACCTTCTTAGTGACGATGAAACACAGCAATTGCATCCGAATTTAATAAAAAAGGCACAATGCCGACTTAAGTACAAGAGGACTGGTACTTTAACTTTCTATGATTTGAACCCCTCCTGTGAGTCCAGTTTTAGATTCCGATGCTTAACTTCAGGTTTACTGTATCCTTTGGACCTCCTTATTGACGATGAAACACAAAAATTGCATCCGAATTTAATACAAAAGGCACAATGCCGACTTAAGTACAAGTGGACTGAAACTCTAACTTTCTATGATTTGAACCACTGCTGTGAGACCAGTTTTAGATTCCGATGCTTAACTTCAGGTTTACTGTATCCCTTAGACCTTCTTATTGACGATGAAACACAGAAATCGGATCCGAATTTAATACAAAACACACAATGCCGACTTAAGTACAAGTAGACTAATACTCTAACTTTCTATGATTTGAACCCCTCCTGTGAGTCCAGTTTCAGATTCCGATACTTAACTTCTGGTTTACTGTATCCCTTGGACCTTCTTATTGACGATGAAACACAGAAATTGCGTCAGAATTAAATACAATAGGCACAATGACGACTTAAGTACAAGAGGACTGAAACTCTAACTTTCTATGATTTGAACCTCTGCTGTGACCCAGTTTTAGTTTCCGATGCTTCACTTCAGGTTTACTATATCCTTTGGATCTTCTTATTGACGATGAACAACAGAAATTGCATCCGAATGCAATACAAAAGGCGCAATGCCTACTTAAGTACAAGAGGACTGATACTCTAACTTTCTATGATTTGAACCTCTGCTGTGTGTCCAGTTTTAGTTTCCGATGCTTCACTTCAGGTTTACTGTATCCCTTGGACCTTCTTATGGACGATGGAACACAGATACTGCATCCGAATTTAATAAAAAAGGCACAATGCCGACTTAAGTACGAGATTACTGTTACTCCAACTTTCTATGATTTGAACCCCTCCTGTGAGTCCAGTTTTAGATTCCGATGCTTAACTTCAGGTTTACTCTATCCCTTGGACCTTCTTATTGACGATGAAACATAGAAATTGCATCCGAATTTAATAAAAACGACACAATGACGACTTAAGTACAAGAGGTCTGATACTCTAACTCTCTATGATTTGAACCCCTCCTGTGAGTCCAGTTTTAGTTTCCGATGCTTCACTTCAGGTTTACTGTATCCCTTGGACCTTCTTACTGACGATGAAACACAGAAATTGCATCCGAATTTTATAAAAAAGGCACAATGCCGACTTAAGTACAAGAGGACTGATACTCTAACTTTCTATGGTTTGAACCCCTCCTGTGAGACCAGTTTTAGAATCCGATGCTTAACTTCTGGTTTACTGTATCCCTTGGACCTTCCTATTGACGATGAAACACAGAAATTGCATCCGAATTTAATACAAAACTCACAATGCCGACTTACGTACAAGAGGACTGAAACTCTAACTTCATATGATTTGAACCTCTGCTGTGAGTCCAGTTTAAGTTTCCGATGTTTCACTTCAGGTTTACTGTATCCCTTGGACCTTCTTATTGACGATGAAACACAGAAATTGCATCCGAATTTAATACAAAAGGCTCAATGCCGACTTAAGTACAAGAGGACTGATACTCTAACTTTATATGATTTGAACCTCTGCTGTGAGTCCAGTTTAGGTTTCCGATGTTTCACTTCAGGTTTACTGTATCCCTTGGACCTTCTTATTGACGATGAAACACAGATACTGCATCCGAATTTAATAAAAAAGGCACAATGCCGACTTAAGTACGAGAGGACTGATACTAAAACTTTCTATGATTTGAACCCCTCCTGTGAGTCCAGTTTTAGATTCCGATGCTTAACTTCAGGTTTACTCTATCCCTTGGACCTTCTTATTGACGATGAAACATAGAAATTGCATCCGAATTTAATACAAACGACACAATGAAACCTTAAGTACAAGAGGTCTGATACTCTAACTCTCTATGATTTGAACCCCTCCTGTGAGTCCAGTTTTAGTTTCCGATGCTTCGCTTCAGGTTTACTGTATCCCTTGGACCTTCTTACTGACGATAAAACACAGAAATTGCATCCGAATTTAATAAAAAAGGCACAATGCCGACTTAAGTACAAGAGGACTGATACTCTAACTTTCTATGATTTGAACCCCTAATGTGAGTCCAGTTTTAGAATCCGATGCTTAACTTCTGGTTTACTGTATCCCTTGGACCTTCCTATTGACGATGAAACACAGAAATTGCATCCGAATTTAATACAAAATTCACAATGCCGATTTAAGTACAAGAGGACTGATACTCTAACTTTATATGGTTTGAACCTCTGCTGTGAGTCCAGTTTAAGTTTCCGATGTTTCACTTCAGGTTTACTGTATCCCTTGGACCTTCTTATTGACGATGAAACACAGAAATTGCATCCGAATTTAATACAAAAGGCACAATGCCGATTTAAGTACAAGAGGACTGATACTCTAACTTTATATGATTTGAACCTCTGCTGTGAGTCCAGTTTAAGTTTCCGATGTTTCACTTCAGGTTTACTGTATCCCTTGGACCTTCTTATTGACGATGAAACACAGAAATTGCATCCGAATTTAATACAAAAGGCACAATGCCGACTTAAGTACAAGAGGACTGATACTCTAACTTTCTATGATTTGAACCCCTGCTGTGAGTCCACTTTTAGTTTCCGATGCTTCACTTCAGGTTTACTATATCCTTGGGATCTTCTTATTGACGACGAAAAACAAAAATTGCATCCAAATTTAATACAAAAGGCGCAATGCCTACTTAAGTACAAGAGGACTTAAACTCTAACTTTCTATGATTTGAACCTCTGCTGTGAGTCCAGTTTTAGTTTCCGATGCTTCACTTCAGGTTTACTGTATCCCTTGGATCTTCTTATGGACGATGGAACACAGATACTGCATCCGAATTTAATAAAAAAGGCACAATGCCGACTTAAGTACGAGAGGACTGATACTCCAACTTTCTATGATTTGAACCCCTCCTGTGAGTCCAGTTTTAGATTCCGATGCTTAACTTCAGGTTTACTCTATCCCTTGTTCCTTCTTATTGACGGTGAAACATAGAAATTGCATCCGAATTTAATAAAAACGACACAATGACACTTAAGTACAAGAGGTCTGATACTCTAACTCTCTATGATTTGAACCCCTCCTGTGAGTCCAGTTTTAGTTTCCGATGCTTCACTTCAGGTTTACTGTATCCCTTGGACCTTCTTACTGACGATGAAACACAGAAATTGCATCCGAATTTTATAAAAAAGGCACAATGCCGACTTAAGTACAAGAGGACTGATACTCTAACTTTCTATGGTTTGAGCCCCTCCTGTGAGTCCAGTTTTAAAATCCGATGCTTAACTTCTGGTTTACTGTATCCCTTGGACCTTCCTATTGACGATGAAACACAGAAATTGCATCCGAATTTAATACAAAAGGCACAATGCCGACTTACGTACAAGAGGACTGAAACTCTAACTTCATATGATTTGAACCTCTGCTGTGAGTCCAGTTTAAGTTTCCGATGTTTCACTTCAGGTTTACTGTATCCCATGGACCTTCTTATTGACGATGAAACACAGAAATTGCATCCGAATTTAATACAAAAGGCTCAATGCCGACTTAAGTACAAGAGGACTGATACTCTAACTTTATATGATTTGAACCTCTGCTGTGAGTCCAGTTTAAGTTTCCGATGTTTCACTTCAGGTTTACTGTATCCCTTGGACCTTCTTATTGACGATGAAACACAGATACTGCATCCGAATTTAATAAAAAAGGCACAATGCCGACTTAAGTACGAGAGGACTGATACTCCAACTTTCTATGATTTGAACCCCTCCTGTGAGTCCAGTTTTGATTCCGATGCATAACTTCAGGTTTACTCTATCCCTTGGACCTTCTTATTGACGATGAAACATAGAAATTGCATCCGAATTTAATACAAACGACACAATGAAACCTTAAGTACAAGAGGTCTGATACTCTAACTCTCTATGATTTGAACCCCTCCTGTGAGTCCAGTTTTAGTTTCCGATGCTTCGCTTCAGGTTTACTGTATCCCTTGGACCTTCTTACTGACGATAAAACACAGAAATTGCATCCGAATTTAATAAAAAAGGCACAATGCCGACTTAAGTACAAGAGGACTGATACTCTAACTTTCTATGATTTGAACCCCTAATGTGAGTCCAGTTTTAGAATCCGATGCTTAACTTCTGGTTTACTGTATCCCTTGGACCTTCCTATTGACGATGAAACACAGAAATTGCATCCGAATTTAATACAAAATTCACAATGCCGATTTAAGTACAAGAGGACTGATACTCTAACTTTATATGATTTGAACCTCTGCTGTGAGTCCAGTTTAAGTTTCCGATGTTTCACTTCAGGTTTACTGTATCCCTTGGACCTTCTTATTGACGATGAAACACAGAAATTGCATCCGAATTTAATACAAAAGGCACAATGCCGATTTAAGTACAAGAGGACTGATACTCTAACTTTATATGATTTGAACCTCTGCTGTGAGTCCAGTTTAAGTTTCCGATGTTTCACTTCAGGTTTACTGTATCCCTTGGACCTTCTTATTGACGATGAAACACAGAAATTGCATCCGAATTTAATACAAAAGGCACAATGCCGACTTAAGTACAAGAGGACTGATACTCTAACTTTCTATGATTTGAACCCCTGCTGTGAGTCCACTTTTAGTTTCCGATGCTTCACTTCAGGTTTACTATATCCTTGGGATCTTCTTATTGACGACGAAAAACAAAATTGCATCCAAATTTAATACAAAAGGCGCAATGCCTACTTAAGTACAAGAGGACTTAAACTCTAACTTTCTATGATTTGAACCTCTGCTGTGAGTCCAGTTTTAGTTTCCGATGCTTCACTTCAGGTTTACTGTATCCCTTGGATCTTCTTATGGACGATGGAACACAGATACTGCATCCGAATTTAATAAAAAAGGCACAATGCCGACTTAAGTACGAGAGGACTGATACTCCAACTTTCTATGATTTGAACCCCTCCTGTGAGTCCAGTTTTAGATTCCGATGCTTAACTTCAGGTTTACTCTATCCCTTGTTCCTTCTTATTGACGGTGAAACATAGAAATTGCATCCGAATTTAATAAAAACGACACAATGACACTTAAGTACAAGAGGTCTGATACTCTAACTCTCTATGATTTGAACCCCTCCTGTGAGTCCAGTTTTAGTTTCCGATGCTTCACTTCAGGTTTACTGTATCCCTTGGACCTTCTTACTGACGATGAAACACAGAAATTGCATCCGAATTTTATAAAAAAGGCACAATGCCGACTTAAGTACAAGAGGACTGATACTCTAACTTTCTATGGTTTGAGCCCCTCCTGTGAGTCCAGTTTTAAAATCCGATGCTTAACTTCTGGTTTACTGTATCCCTTGGACCTTCCTATTGACGATGAAACACAGAAATTGCATCCGAATTTAATACAAAAGGCACAATGCCGACTTACGTACAAGAGGACTGAAACTCTAACTTCATATGATTTGAACCTCTGCTGTGAGTCCAGTTTAAGTTTCCGATGTTTCACTTCAGGTTTACTGTATCCCATGGACCTTCTTATTGACGATGAAACACAGAAATTGCATCCGAATTTAATACAAAAGGCTCAATGCCGACTTAGTACAAGAGGACTGATACTCTAACTTTATATGATTTGAACCTCTGCTGTGAGTCCAGTTTAAGTTTCCGATGTTTCACTTCAGGTTTACTGTATCCCTTGGACCTTCTTATTGACGATGAAACACAGATACTGCATCCGAATTTAATAAAAAAGGCACAATGCCGACTTAAGTACGAGAGGACTGATACTCCAACTTTCTATGATTTGAACCCCTCCTGTGAGTCCAGTTTTGATTCCGATGCATAACTTCAGGTTTACTCTATCCCTTGGACCTTCTTATTGACGATGAAACATAGAAATTGCATCCGAATTTAATACAAACGACACAATGACGACTTAAGTACAAGAGGTCTGATACTCTAACTCTCTATGATTTGAACCCCTCCTGTGAGTCCAGTTTTAGTTTCCGATGCTTCACTTCAGGTTTACTGTATCCCTGGACCTTCTTACTGACGATAAAACACAGAAATTGCATCCGAATTTAATAAAAAAGGCACAATGCCGACTTAAGTACAGGAGGACTGATACTCTAACTTTCTATGATTTGAACCCCTACTGTGAGTCCAGTTTTAGAATCCGATGCTTAACTTCTGGTTTACTGTATCCCTTGGACCTTCCTATTGACGATGAAACACAGAAATTGCATCCGAATTTAATACAAAATTCACAATGCCGACTTAAGTACAAGAGGACTGAAACTCTAACTTTATATGATTTGAACCTCTGCTGTGAGTCCAGTTTAAGTTTCCGATGTTTCACTTCAGGTTTACTGTATCCCTTGGACCTTCTTATTGACGATGAAACACAGAAATTGCATCCGAATTTAATACAAAAGGCTCAATGCCGACTTAAGTACAAGAGGACTGATACTCTAACTTTCTATGATTTGAACCCCTCCTGTGAGTCCAGTTTTAGATTCCGATGCTTCACTTTAGGTTTACTGTATCCCTTGGACCTTCTTATTGACGATGAAACACAGAAATTGCATCCGAATTTAATACAAAAGGCAAATTGCCGACTTAAGTATAAGAGACTGAAACTCTCACTTTCTATGATTTGAACCTCTGCTGTGAGTCCAGTTTTAGTTTCCGATGCTACACTTCAGGTTTACTGTATCCCTTGGACCTTCTTATTGAAGATGAAACATAGAAATTGTATCCGAATTTAATACAAAAGGCACAATGCCGACTTAAGTACAAGAGGACTGAAACTCTAACTTTCTATGATTTGAACCTCTGCTGTGAGTCCAGTTTTAGTTTCCGATGCTTCACTTCAGGTTTACTGTATCCCTTGGACCTTCTTATTGACGATGAAACACAGAAATTGCATCCGAAGTTAATACAAAAGGCACAATGCCGACTTAAGTACAAGAGGACTGAAACTCTAACTTTCTATTATTTGAACCTCTGCTGTGAGTCCAGTTTTAGTTTCCGATGCTTCACTTCAGGTTTACTGTATCCCTTGGACCTTCTTATTGACGATGAAACACAGAAATTGCATTCGAATTTAATACAAAAGGCACAATGCCGACTTACGTACAAGAGGGCTGAAACTCAAACTTTCTACGATTTGAACCTCTGCTGTGAGTCCAGTTTTAGTTTCCGATGCTTAACTTCTGGTTTACTGTATCCCTTGGACCTTCTTATTGACGATGAAACACAGAAATTGCATCCGAATTTAATACAAAAGGCACAATGCCGACTTAAGTACAAGAGGACTGATACTCTAACTTTCTATGATTTGAACCTCTCCTGTGAGTCCAGTTTTAGATTCCGATGCTTCACTTCGGGTTTACTGTATCCCTTGGTCCCGCTTATTGACGATGAAACACAGAAATTGCATCCGAATTTAATACAAAAGGCACAATGCCGACTTAAGTACAAGAGGACTGAAACTCTAATTTTCTATGATTTGAACGTCTGCTGTGAGTCCAGTTTTAGTTTCCGATGCTTCACTTCAGGTTTACTGTATCCCTTGGACCTTCCTATTGACGATGAAACACAGAAATTGCTTCTGAATTTAATACAAAAGGCACAATGCCGACTTAAGTACAAGAGGACTGAAACTCTAACTTTCCATGTTTTGAACCTCTGCTGTGAGTCCTGTTTTAGTTTCTGATGCTTCACTTAAGGTTTACTGTATCCCTTGGACCTTCTTAGTGACGATGAAACACAGCAATTGCATCCGAATTTAATAAAAAAGGCACAATGCCGACATAAGTACAAGAGGACTGGTACTTTAACTTTCTATGATTTGAACCCCTCCTGTGAGTCCAGTTTTAGTTTCCGATGCTTCACTTCAGGTTTACTGTATCCCTTGGACCTTCTTACTGACGATAAAACACAGAAATTGCATCCGAATTTAATAAAAAGGCACAATGCCGATTTAAGTACAAGAGGACTGATACTCTAACTTTATATGATTTGAACCTCTGCTGTGAGTCCAGTTTAAGTTTCCGATGTTTCACTTCAGGTTTACTGTATCCCTTGGACCTTCTTATTGACGATGAAACACAGAAATTGCATCCGAATTTAATACAAAAGGCACAATGCCGATTTAAGTACAAGAGGACTGATACTCTAACTTTATATGATTTGAACCTCTGCTGTGAGTCCAGTTTAAGTTTCCGATGTTTCACTGCAGGTTTACTGTATCCCTTGGACCTTCTTATTGACGATGAAACACAGAAATTGCATCCGAATTTAATACAAAAGGCACAATGCCGACTTAAGTACAAGAGGACTGATACTCTAACTTTCTATGATTTGAACCCCTGCTGTGAGTCCAGTTTTAGTTTCCGATGCTTCACTTCAGGTTTACTATATCCTTGGGATCTTCTTATTGACGACGAAAAACAGAAATTGCATCCAAATTTAATACAAAAGGCGCAATGCCTACTTAAGTACAAGAGGACTGAAACTCTAACTTTCCATGATTTGAACCTCTGCTGTGAGTCCAGTTTTAGGTTCCGATGCTTCACTTCAGGTTTACTGTATCCCTTGGACCTTCCTATTGACGATGAAACACAGAAATTGCATCCGAATTTAATACAAAATCACAATGCCGATTTAAGTACAAGAGGACTGATACTCTAACTTTATATGATTTGAACCTCTGCTGTGAGTCCAGTTTAAGTTTCCGATGTTTCACTTCAGGTTTACTGTATCCCTTGGACCTTCTTATTGACGATGAAACACAGAAATTGCATCCGAATTTAATACAAAAGGCACAATGCCGATTTAAGTACAAGAGGACTGATACTCTAACTTTATATGATTTGAACCTCTGCTGGGAGTCCAGTTTAAGTTTCCGATGTTTCACTTCAGGTTTACTGTATCCCTTGGACCTTCTTATTGACGATGAACACAGAAATTGCATCCGAATTTAATACAAAAGGCACAATGCCGACTTAAGTACAAGAGGACTGATACTCTAACTTTCTATGATTTGAACCCCTGCTGTGAGTCCAGTTTTAGTTTCCGATGCTTCACTTCAGGTTTACTATATCCTTGGGATCTTCTTATTGACGACGAAAAACAGAAATTGCATCCAAATTTAATACAAAAGGCGCAATGCCTACTTAAGTACAAGAGGACTGAAACTCTAACTTTCTATGATTTGAACCTCTGCTGTGAGTCCAGTTTTAGTTTCCGATGCTTCATTTCAGGTTTACTGTATCCCTTGGATCTTCTTATGGACGATGGAACACAGATACTGCATCCGAATTTAATAAAAAAGGCACAATGCCGACTTAAGTACGAGAGGACTGATACTCCAACTTTCTATGATTTGAACCCCTCCTGTGAGTCCAGTTTTAGATTCCGATGCTTAACTTCAGGTTTACTCTATCCCTTGTACCTTCTTATTGACGATGAAACACAGAAATTGCATCCGAATTTGATAAAAACGACACAATGACGACTTAAGTACAAGAGGTCTGATACTCTAACTCTCTATGATTTGAACCCCTCCTGTGAGTCCAGTTTTAGTTTCCGTTGCTTCACTTCAGGTTTACTGTATCCCTTGGACCTTCTTACTGACGATGAAACACAGAAATTGCATCCGAATTTTATAAAAAAGGCACAATGCCGACTTAAGTACAAGAGGACTGATGCTCTAACTTTCTATGGTTTGAGCCCCTCCTGTGAGTCCAGTTTTAGAATCCGATGCTTAACTTCTGGTTTACTGTATCCCTTGGACCTTCCTATTGACGATGAAACACAGAAATTGCATCCGAATTTAATACAAAAGGCACAATCCCGACTTACGTACAAGAGGACTGAAACTCTAACTTCATATGATTTGAACCTCTGCTGTGAGTCCAGTTTAAGTTTCCGATGTTTCACTTCAGGTTTACTGTATCCCTTGGACCTTCTTATTGACGATGAAACACAGAAATTGCATCCGAATTTAATACAAGAGGCTCAATGCCGACTTAAGTACAAGAGGACTGATACTCTAACTTTATATGATTTGAACCTCTGCTGTGAGTCCAATTTAAGTTTCCGATGTTTCACTTCAGGTTTACTGTATCCCTTGGACTTCTTATTGACGATGAAACACAGATACTGCATCCGAATTTAATAAAAAAGGCACAATGCCGACTTAAGTACGAGAGGACTGATACTCCAACTTTCTATGATTTGAACCCCTCCTGTGAGTCCAGTTTTAGATTCCGATGCATAACTTCAGGTTTACTCTATCCCTTGGACCTTCTTATTGACGATGAAACATAGAAATTGCATCCGAATTTAATACAAACGACACAATGACGACTTAAGTACAAGAGGTCTGATACTCTAACTCTCTATGATTTGAACCCCTCCTGTGAGTCCAGTTTTAGTTTCCGATGCTTCACTTCAGGTTTACTGTATCCCTTGGACCTTCTTACTGACGATAAAACACAGAAATTGCACCCGAATTTAATAAAAAAGGCACAATGCCGACTTAAGTACAGGAGGACTGATACTCTAACTTTCTATGATTTGAACCCCTACTGTGAGTCCAGTTTTAGAATCCGATGCTTAACTTCTGGTTTACTGTATCCCTTGGACCTTCCTATTGACGATGAAACACAGAAATTGCATCCGAATTTAATACAAAATTCACAATGCCGACTTAAGTACAATAGGACTGAAACTCTAACTTTATATGATTTGAACCTCTGCTGTGAGTCCAGTTTTAGTTTCCGATGCTACACTTCAGGTTTACTGTATCCCTTGGACCTTCTTATTGAAGATGAAACATAGAAATTGTATCCGAATTTAACACAAAAGGCACAATGCCGACTTAAGTACAAGAGGACTGAAACTCTAACTTTCTATGATTTGAACCTCTGCTGTGAGTCCAGTTTTAGTTTCCGATGCTTCACTTCAGGTTTACTGTATCCCTTGGACCTTCTTATTGACGATGAAACACAGAAATTGCATCCGAATTTAATACAAAAGGCACAACGCCGACTTAAGTACAAGAGGACTGAAACTCTAATTTTCTATTATTTGAACCTCTGCTGTGAGTCCAGTTTTAGTTTCCGATGCTTCACTTCAGGTTTACTGTATCCCTTGGACCTTCTTATTGACGATGAAACACAGAAATTGCATTCGAATTTAATACAAAAGGCACAATGCCGACTTACGTACAAGAGGACTGAAACTCAAACTTTCTATGATTTGAACCTCTGCTGTGAGTCCAGTTTTAGTTTCCGATGCTTAACTTCTGGTTTACTGTATCCCTTGGACCTTCTTATTGACGATGAAACACAGAAATTGCATCCGAATTTAATACAAAAGGCACAATGCCGACTTAAGTACAAGAGGACTGATACTCTAACTTTATATGATTTGAACCTCTGCTGTGAGTCCAGTTTAAGTTTCCGATGTTTCACTTCAGGTTTACTGTATCCCTTGGACCTTCTTATTGACGATGAAACACAGAAATTGCATCCGAATTTAATACAAAAGGCACAATGCCGATTTAAGTACAAGAGGACTGATACTCTAACTTTATATGATTTGAACCTCTGCTGGGAGTCCAGTTTAAGTTTCCGATGTTTCACTTCAGGTTTACTGTATCCCTTGGACCTTCTTATTGACGATGAAACACAGAAATTGCATCCGAATTTAATACAAAAGGCACAATGCCGACTTAAGTACAAGAGGACTGATACTCTAACTTTCTATGATTTGAACCCCTGCTGTGAGTCCAGTTTTAGTTTCCGATGCTTCACTTCAGGTTTACTATATCCTTGGGATCTTCTTATTGACGACGAAAACAGAAATTGCATCCAAATTTAATACAAAAGGCGCAATGCCTACTTAAGTACAAGAGGACTGAAACTCTAACTTTCTATGATTTGAACCTCTGCTGTGAGTCCAGTTTTAGTTTCCGATGCTTCATTTCAGGTTTACTGTATCCCTTGGATCTTCTTATGGACGATGGAACACAGATACTGCATCCGAATTTAATAAAAAGGCACAATGCCGACTTAAGTACGAGAGGACTGATACTCCAACTTTCTATGATTTGAACCCCTCCTGTGAGTCCAGTTTTAGATTCCGATGCTTAACTTCAGGTTTACTCTATCCCTTGTACCTTCTTATTGACGATGAAACACAGAAATTGCATCCGAATTTGATAAAACGACACAATGACGACTTAAGTACAAGAGGTCTGATACTCTAACTCTCTATGATTTGAACCCCTCCTGTGAGTCCAGTTTTAGAATCCGATGCTTAACTTCTGGTTTACTGTATCCCTTGGACCTTCCTATTGACGATGAAACACAGAAATTGCATCCGAATTTAATACAAAAGGCACAATCCCGACTTACGTACAAGAGGACTGAAACTCTAACTTCATATGATTTGAACCTCTGCTGTGAGTCCAGTTTAAGTTTCCGATGTTTCACTTCAGGTTTACTGTATCCCTTGGACCTTCTTATTGACGATGAAACACAGAAATTGCATCCGAATTTAATACAAGAGGCTCAATGCCGACTTAAGTACAAGAGGACTGATACTCTAACTTTATATGATTTGAACCTCTGCTGTGAGTCCAATTTAAGTTTCCGATGTTTCACTTCAGGTTTACTGTATCCCTTGGACCTTCTTATTGACGATGAAACACAGATACTGCATCCGAATTTAATAAAAAAGGCACAATGCCGACTTAAGTACGAGAGGACTGATACTCCAACTTTCTATGATTTGAACCCCTCCTGTGAGTCCAGTTTTAGATTCCGATGCATAACTTCAGGTTTACTCTATCCCTTGGACCTTCTTATTGACGATGAAACATAGAAATTGCATCCGAATTTAATACAAACGACACAATGACGACTTAAGTACAAGAGGTCTGATACTCTAACTCTCTATGATTTGAACCCCTCCTGTGAGTCCAGTTTTAGTTTCCGATGCTTCACTTCAGGTTTACTGTATCCCTTGGACCTTCTTACTGACGATAAAACACAGAAATTGCACCCGAATTTAATAAAAAAGGCACAATGCCGACTTAAGTACAGGAGGACTGATACTCTAACTTTCTATGATTTGAACCCTACTGTGAGTCCAGTTTTAGAATCCGATGCTTAACTTCTGGTTTACTGTATCCCTTGGACCTTCCTATTGACGATGAAACACAGAAATTGCATCCGAATTTAATACAAAATTCACAATGCCGACTTAAGTACAATAGGACTGAAACTCTAACTTTATATGATTTGAACCTCTGCTGTGAGTCCAGTTTAAGTTTCCGATGTTTCACTTCAGGTTTACTGTATCCCTTGGACCTTCTTATTGACGATGAAACACAGAAATTGCATCCGAATTTAATACAAAAGGCTCAATGCCGACTTAAGTACAAGAGGACTGATACTCTAACTTTCTATGATTTGAACCCCTCCTGTGAGTCCAGTTTTAGATTCCGATGCTTCACTTTAGGTTTACTGTATCCCTTGGACCTTCTTATTGACGATGAAACACAGAAATTGCATCCGAATTTAATACAAAAGGCAAATTGTCGACTTAAGTATAAGAGGACTGAAACTCTCACTTTCTATGATTTGAACCTCTGCTGTGAGTCCAGTTTTAGTTTCCGATGCTACACTTCAGGTTTACTGTATCCCTTGGACCTTCTTATTGAAGATGAAACATAGAAATTGTATCCGAATTTAACACAAAAGGCACAATGCCGACTTAAGTACAAGAGGACTGAAACTCTAACTTTCTATGATTTGAACCTCTGCTGTGAGTCCAGTTTTAGTTTCCGATGCTTCACTTCAGGTTTACTGTATCCCTTGGACCTTCTTATTGACGATGAAACACAGAATTGCATCCGAATTTAATACAAAAGGCACAACGCCGACTTAAGTACAAGAGGACTGAAACTCTAATTTTCTATTATTTGAACCTCTGCTGTGAGTCCAGTTTTAGTTTCCGATGCTTCACTTCAGGTTTACTGTATCCCTTGGACCTTCTTATTGACGATGAAACACAGAAATTGCATTCGAATTTAATACAAAAGGCACAATGCCGACTTACGTACAAGAGGACTGAAACTCAAACTTTCTATGATTTGAACCTCTGCTGTGAGTCCAGTTTTAGTTTCCGATGCTTAACTTCTGGTTTACTGTATCCTTGGACCTTCTTATTGACGATGAAACACAGAAATTGCATCCGAATTTAATACAAAAGGCACAATGCCGACTTAAGTACAAGAGGACTGATACTCTAACTTTCTATGATTTGAACCTCTCCTGTGAGTCCAGTTTTAGATTCCGATGCTTCACTTCGGGTTTACTGTATCCCTTGGTCCCGCTTATTGACGATGAAACACAGAAATTGCATCCGAATTTAATACAAAAGGCACAATGCCGACTTAAGTACAAGAGGACTGAAACTCTAATTTTCTATGATTTAAACGTCTGCTGTGAGTCCAGTTTTAGTTTCCGATGCTTCACTTCAGGTTTACTGTATCCCTTGGACCTTCCTATTGACGATGAAAACACAGAAATTGCTTCCGAATTTAATACAAAAGGCACAATGCTGACTTAAGTACAAGAGGACTGAAACTCTAACTTTCTATGTTTTGAACCTCTGCTGTGAGTCCTGTTTTAGTTTCTGATGCTTCACTTAAGGTTTACTGTATCCCTTGGACCTTCTTATTGACGATGAAACACAGAAATTTCATCCGAATTTAATACTAAAGGCACAATGCCGACTGAAGTACAAGAGGACTGAAGCTCTAACTTTCTATGATTTGAACCTCTGCTGTGAGTCCAGTTTTAGTTTCCGATGCTTCACTTCACATTTACTGTACCCTGGGACCTTCTAGTGACGATGAAACACAGCAATTGCATCCGAATTTAATAAAAAAGGCACAATGCCGACTTAAGTACAAGAGGACTCGTACTTTAACTTTCTATGATTTGAACCCCTCCTGTGAGTCCAGGTTTAGATTCCGATGCTTAACTTCAGGTTTACTGTATCCTTTGGACCTCCTTATTGACGATGAAACACAAAAATTGCATCCGAATTTAATACAAAAGGCACAATGCCGACTTAAGTACAAGAGGACTGAAACTCTAACTTTCTATGATTTGAACCACTGCTGTGAGACCAGTTTTAGATTCCGATGCTTAACTTCAGGTTTACTGTATCCCTTAGACCTTCTTATTGACGATGAAACACAGAAATTGGATCCGAATTTAATACAAAAGACACAATGCCGACTTAAGTACAAGTAGACTAATACTCTAACTTTCTATGATTTGAACCCCTCCTGTGAGTCCAGTTTCAGATTCCGATACTTAACTTCTGGTTTACTGTATCCCTTGGACCTTCTTATTGACGATGAAACACAGAAATTGCGTCAGAATTAAATACAATAGGCACAATGACGACTTAAGTACAAGAGGACTGAAACTCTAACTTTCTATGATTTGAACCTCTGCTGTGACCCAGTTTTAGTTTCCGATGCTT
>NW_025726583.1:52500-58346 GCF_021461395.2 Schistocerca americana | reverse complement strand
TCAGGAGGCGCGGCCGGCCCCACAGGCGGCCGCGACGCTCCCAGGTCTGCGAAGCGGGGCAAACGCCGCGCGCTTCAGTATACGTAGCCGACCCTCAGCCAGACGTGGCCCGGGAACGGAATCCATGGACCGCAATGTGCGTTCGAAACGTCGATGTTCATGTGTCCTGCAGTTCACATGTCGACGCGCAATTTGCTGCGTTCTTCATCGACCCACGAGCCGAGTGATCCACCGTCCTGGGTGATCTTTTCTTAGTTTCCACTGTCTCTTTCAAGACAGTTGCATAGGCGGGACGTAGGCGTGTGGCGGCCCCTGTTCAAGCGTTCTGTGTCCAACGGCCTCACGGCCGATGGGCGTCGTACGGCTCCACACCGGAGCGGACAGGCAGTCGGGCGAAAGTCATTCAAAACCGGCGCCAGGCGCCAGGTGCCGCAGGCCAGCCGCTCCAGCGCTTCAGCGCTCGTACCACACAACATTGGCGTTAGTTTTGAGAAGCACGCGTGGTTCCGCACGCGGCGCACGGCTACTGCGAGCCGTACAGGTAGCGTGTTGCGCGACACGACACGCACATCGAACGACATGCAGTCTAGTCGGTAATGATCCTTCCGCAGGTTCACCTACGGAAACCTTGTTACGACTTTTACTTCCTCTAAATGATCAAGTTTGGTCATCTTTCCGGTAGCATCGGCAACGACAGAGTCAATGCCGCGTACCAGTCCGAAGACCTCACTAAATCATTCAATCGGTAGTAGCGACGGGCGGTGTGTACAAAGGGCAGGGACGTAATCAACGCGAGCTTATGACTCGCGCTTACTGGGAATTCCTCGTTCATGGGGAACAATTGCAAGCCCCAATCCCTAGCACGAAGGAGGTTCAGCGGGTTACCCCGACCTTTCGGCCTAGGAAGACACGCTGATTCCTTCAGTGTAGCGCGCGTGCGGCCCAGAACATCTAAGGGCATCACAGACCTGTTATTGCTCAATCTCGTGCGGCTAGAAGCCGCCTGTCCCTCTAAGAAGAAAAGTAATCGCTGACAGCACGAAGGATGTCACGCGACTAGTTAGCAGGCTAGAGTCTCGTTCGTTATCGGAATTAACCAGACAAATCGCTCCACCAACTAAGAACGGCCATGCACCACCACCCACCGAATCAAGAAAGAGCTATCAATCTGTCAATCCTTCCGGTGTCCGGGCCTGGTGAGGTTTCCCGTGTTGAGTCAAATTAAGCCGCAGGCTCCACTCCTGGTGGTGCCCTTCCGTCAATTCCTTTAAGTTTCAGCTTTGCAACCATACTTCCCCCGGAACCCAAAAGCTTTGGTTTCCCGGAGGCTGCCCGCCGAGTCATCGGAGGAACTGCGGCGGATCGCTGGCTGGCATCGTTTATGGTTAGAACTAGGGCGGTATCTGATCGCCTTCGAACCTCTAACTTTCGTTCTTGATTAATGAAAACATACTTGGCAAATGCTTTCGCTTCTGTTCGTCTTGCGACGATCCAAGAATTTCACCTCTAACGTCGCAATACGAATGCCCCCGCCTGTCCCTATTAATCATTACCTCGGGTTCCGAAAACCAACAAAATAGAACCGAGGTCCTATTCCATTATTCCATGCACACAGTATTCAGGCGGGCTTGCCTGCTTTAAGCACTCTAATTTGTTCAAAGTAAACGTGCCGGCCCACCGAGACACTCACTCAAGAGCACCCTGGTAGGATTGCAACGGGGTCCGCCTCGGGACGCACGAGCACGCACGAGGCGCGTCGCACGCCTTCGGCTCGCCCCACCGGCAGGACGTCCCACGATACATGCCAGTTAAACACCGACGGGCGGTGAACCAACAGCGTGGGACACAAATCCAACTACGAGCTTTTTAACCGCAACAACTTTAATATACGCTATTGGAGCTGGAATTACCGCGGCTGCTGGCACCAGACTTGCCCTCCAATAGATACTCGTTAAAGGATTTAAAGTGTACTCATTCCGATTACGGGGCCTCGGATGAGTCCCGTATCGTTATTTTTCGTCACTACCTCCCCGTGCCGGGAGTGGGTAATTTGCGCGCCTGCTGCCTTCCTTGGATGTGGTAGCCGTTTCTCAGGCTCCCTCTCCGGAATCGAACCCTGATTCCCCGTTACCCGTTACAACCATGGTAGGCGCAGAACCTACCATCGACAGTTGATAAGGCAGACATTTGAAAGATGCGTCGCCGGTACGAGGACCGTGCGATCAGCCCAAAGTTATTCAGAGTCACCAAGGCAAACGGACCGGACGAGCCGACCGATTGGTTTTGATCTAATAAAAGCGTCCCTTCCATCTCTGGTCGGGACTCTGTTTGCATGTATTACCTCTAGAATTACCACAGTTATCCAAGTAACGTGGGTACGATCTAAGGAACCATAACTGATTTAATGAGCCATTCGCGGTTTCACCTTAATGCGGCTTGTACTGAGACATGCATGGCTTAATCTTTGAGACAAGCATATGACTACTGGCAGGATCAACCAGGGAGCTGCGTCAACTAGAGCTGAGCAGCCGGCCGCCCGGGAGTGTGTCCCGGGGGCCCGCGCGAACACGCAAGCGTCCGCTCAATTATTCTGCAAACAGGAGGAGGCTGAGCTCCCCTGCACAATACACCTCGAAACCCTCTCAGGTCCCGGCGGCGCGCAGCGCCGTCCTAAGTACTTGGTCGGGTTCGAGAGAGGCGCAATCGCCCGGAGTTTGGCGAGTAGACGCTTTAGGTGCGACCACCCGTGCTCCCAACTGAGCTTGCCGCTGCCGACAGAGGCCCGGGAGCGTGCTGTCGTGGCATTGCCGGCGGGAGACAACACGCGCCACCTACGGTGACCGGCAGCTCCAACGCCAGCGCCACAGAAGGACAAAAGCCCCACTTGGGTGCCGAAGCGAACTCTCCCAGCACAGCGCACGCGCCAACACGTCCGCACAGCTGCGATACAAACCACCTGCGAGAACCGCAGAGGCGACCGAGCAGCAGACGGCGTCGCGGCGCCGAGCGCCGGGCGGCGGCGCATCCTCAGCGCACACAGTCCTCAATCGGACCAGCACACTGCAGATGTCCACCGCGCTTCGCACCGGGCCCGCGAGGACCTACTTTGGCCGCACGGCGCCGCGTGCAGGGTGCGCCGGCGCGCAGCTGCGCCGCCTGCCGCCTCCGTCGGCCGGCGCGCCTGCCACTGGCCGCCCCCACCAGCCGGCTGTAGCGCGTGCGCCCACGCACCGCGCGGCCAGCACGCCGGGAGGCCCCCCCTCACCGGCCGGGGACGGTCCCACCCAGCCACCGCCGCGTATCGCTTCACACCCAGATGCCATTCACGTTCGTGGGCATGGTGGGTATCGCTGGAACAACCGGTTGGTAGCTCAACCGATCGTCGCCATCACTGATTCACCTCTAGCGAGAACAACCGCACCACAACGGTTTACCAGTTGTTCATTTGCATAACGTCACCAGCAAACGTAGGCGTCCATCGCCATTTGCAAATTCAACGATTGTTGCATGCCTGTGTCAGGTGTCACGACACACTATGTCTGCCCACATACACGCAACAACATGTGCACGCTTCGCGAACACGTGGAAGGTGGCCCCCGTACGTATGCGATGTCCATTGCGCGAACGACTGTCAACCGGCCTCTGTCGCATGTCGCAGATGTGGAACGCAGTGCACCATGCTATCACGGTGTGTGAGAAGAGACGACTACGTCTGACAACACGCGCCACTACATCAACAGACGGCTCATGCTGATCGCCATCCAGGGCATACCACACTGCAATCCAGCTCTTATAGGGAGACGACACGTAGCTGAGTGCACAACATTTGGACCGCATGGTTCGCCGTTGTTGGCGCAGTCGTTGTACGGTCACATGTACCACGATGTATCATTCAGTACATGAGGACCAATGTGCAGTACAGTGTGTGATTTGGACGTACAACATCAGCGGACAGTTGACACAGGCCGTACCACAGCGTAGGCTAAGTGCTTCGCACATGCGAATGCCAATGAACAACTGCAAATGCCAATGAACAACTGCAAAGGGCATTGAGCATGTACGTCCTGCTGCCATCCACATTACAGTGTATAGCTGCAAGGTGTTTAACATGAAGCGATACACTGGGGACCGGGCAGTGCGAGTAGCAAACTATATTGCGGGGGTTGCAGTTAGGCAACACTACACTAATTTAACGCGTCGTATGACAATTACAGAGCAGGTTAAGGCCCAACGTGTGTTGGGTTAAGGCCCAACGTGTGTTGGGTTAAGGCCCAACGTGTGTTGGGTTAAGGCCCAACGTGTGTTGGGTTAAGGCCCAACGTGTGTTGGGTTAAGGCCCAACGTGTGTTGGGTTAAGGCCCAACGTGTGTTGGGTTAAGGCCCAACGTGTGTTGGGTTAAGGCCCAACGTGTGTTGGGTTAAGGCCCAACGTGTGTTGGGTTAAGGCCCAACGTGTGTTGGGTTAAGGCCCAACGTGTGTTGGGTTAAGGCCCAACGTGTGTTGGGTTAAGGCCCAACGTGTGTTGGGTTAAGGCCCAACGTGTGTTGGGTTAAGGCCCAACGTGTGTTGGGTTACGTTAAGGGGCAATGTGGGTTACGTTAAGGGGCAATGTGGGTTACGTTAAGGGGCAATGTGGGTTACGTTACGGCGCAATATAGGTTACGTTACGGCGCAATATAGGTTACGTTAAGGCGCAATATCGGTTACGTTAAGGCGCAATACAGGTTACGTTAAGGCGCAATACAGGTTACGTTAAGGCGCAATACAGGTTACGTTAAGGCGCAATACAGGTTACGTTAAGGCGCAATACAGGTTACGTTAAGGCGCAATACAGGTTACGTTAAGGCGCAATGCAGGTTACGTTAAGGCGCAATACAGGTTACGTTAAGGCGCAATACAGGTTACGTTAAGGCGCAATACAGGTTACGTTAAGGCGCAATACAGGTTACGTTAAGGCGCAATACAGGTTACGTTAAGGCGCAATACAGGTTACGTTAAGGCGCAATACAGGTTACGTTAAGGCGCAATACAGGTTACGTTAAGGCGCAATACAGGTTACGTTAAGGCGCAATACAGGTTACGTTAAGGCGCAATACAGGTTACGTTAAGGCGCAATACAGGTTACGTTAAGGCGCAATACAGGTTACGTTAAGGCGCAATACAGGTTACGTTAAGGCGCAATACAGGTTACGTTAAGGCGCAATACAGGTTACGTTAAGGCGCAATACAGGTTACGTTAAGGCGCAATACAGGTTACGTTAAGGCGCAATACAGGTTACGTTAAGGCGCAATACAGGTTACGTTAAGGCGCAATACAGGTTACGTTAAGGCGCAATACAGGTTACGTTAAGGCGCAATACAGGTTAGGTTAAGGCGCAATACAGGTTAGGTTAAGGCGCAATACAGGTTAGGTTAAGGTACGACATAGGTTAGGTTAAGGTACGACATAGGTTAGGTTAAGGTACGACATAGGTTAGGTTAAGGTACGACATAGGTTAGGTTAAGGTACGACATAGGTTAGGTTAAGGTACGACATAGGTTAGGTTAAGGTACGACATAGGTTAGGTTAAGGTACGACATAGGTTAGGTTAAGGTACGACATAGGTTAGGTTAAGGTACGACATAGGTTAGGTTAAGGTACGACATAGGTTAGGTTAAGGTACGACATAGGTTAGGTTAAGGTACGACATAGGTTAGGTTAAGGTACGACATAGGTTAGGTTAAGGTACGACATAGGTTAGGTTAAGGTACGACATAGGTTAGGTTAAGGTACGACATAGGTTAGGTTAAGGTACGACATAGGTTAGGTTAAGGTACGACATAGGTTAGGTTAAGGTACGACATA
>NW_025726583.1:45000-47500 GCF_021461395.2 Schistocerca americana | reverse complement strand
GGGCTCCACAGAGACATTGAAGCCCCTCTGCGCGAGTCCACGGGCGACATAACGCACTACAGCGTCATGGCGCTTGACCCGGGACCCGTGCGTCCTAAAGCAAGCCTGAAGTACGTGGTTGGCGGTCTCCACGGCCTGGCACCCCGCGCGGCATCTGGTGTCCGCCTCCCGCCCGCGACTGCGCCGTGCCTTCGTAGGGAAGGCGTTGATGCGGGCGCGGAGGGCGTCGATGTATTCACGCCCAGATAGCAGGCGACTGGTGTCGGCGACCCACTGATGTTGGCCACTGACGGCGGCAGAAGATGACAGTGCCGCACCGTCAATGGCGATGTGTAGGCGCGCCGCCCACATTTCCCCAACCTGCGTTGACGATTTGAGGAGGTGGCCCTCCCACATTAGGTGGCGCTCCAGCACCTCGATCTCACGCTGTACCTCATCCATGCCTACACCGTCGCAGGCTGGCCCTATCTTCTTCAGCGCCAGGAGACGGGACCGACGGAGGGTCGGACCCATCCATCGGCAAGATGGAATGCCGAGGCCCCCCTGGGCAACAGGAGCGTGGAAGTATCCCAGGGGGGTGTCCGCCGGAAGGCGGAACCATCTCCTGACGGCGGCCCGGATGGTAACGTCGGCCGACTTCAATGCACCCACCCGGGTGCGGCTGAGGGCCAGCCCGTGGTACAGGCCAGGGAGAAGTACGTTGGTGAGAGCGTGGAGGCGCTGTTGCGGCTTCAGCGGAGCTCGGGAGATGACGTCAAGCTGCTCCACCAGGTGGCTACGTGGATTGAAGACACAGCGACCCGCCGTGGAAAATTGCAGCCCCAGGTACCGGAAGGTTTCACCCACACGCAGGGCAGGCATGGTGGTATTGCCTGCTGTGAAGGTGACATTGCTGTCCACCTTCACCTTCTTCTCGCGCCCTGACGCGACTAAGGCGAGGGTGAAACACTTCCGGGCGTTGATCTGCAGCCCCAGGTGGGCGAGGGCTGCGGTAGCTGCGTCGATGAGGGACTGCAAGCCCCTCGGGGTCGCTGCAAACAGCAAGACGTCATCTGCAAAGGCCGCAGCGTTGACTCTGCGACCGAGGATCCGAGCTCCGATGTGGGAGGGCAGTTGGCCTAAAACGTAGTCCACCGCAAAGTTGAACAGGAGGGGGGAGAGGGGATCGCCCTGGCGAACGCCCCGTGCTGGCTGCACAGACACGCCCACGCCGGCGCCGTCCGCTATCACTGTCGTGCTGCCCTCGTAGCACCGCTCGACATACTCGACAAAGCAATCCGGCAGGCCATGCGCCTTCAGCACGGGGCGAAGGGCAGCATGATCTACCGAATCGAATGCCTTAGATACGTCGATCGATGCCACAAAGACAGAGCGGCAGGAGCGAACTGCGTCGGTGAGAGCAGTGTCCAAGATGAAGGTATTTTCCAACATCCCATCCCGAGGGATGAATGCCCGCTGACGTTCGTCCACAGCACAAGCGCGCATCAGGCGTGACGCGAGAACCTTGTGAAAGGTCCGCGCCAACACCGAGCAGACCGTAATGGGGCGAAAGTCAGCGGGGGATGTTGGTGCAGCCGTTTTCGGGAGAAGGGACGTCCGCGCGCGAAGCAGGCGTTCCGGAAGGGCGCGGGCCAGAAGGAAGAGATTCATCACTTTCACCAGGACTTCGTGCGGCAGACGCCGCAACTCCGCTGGGGTAAGGCCGTCCGGCCCGGCTGCTGATCCCCTGGGCGGCAACGCGGCGGCGACCTCCTCATGTGTGACCGGCCCCCATATGCACTCGAGAGCGACAGGCTCTGAGTGCGGGAGGAGGCGGTCACGAATGAAGCCCGCGGTGGAGATGGGCTTCTTGGTGAAGAGGTCCGCCCAGAAGTCCAGCAGACCAAAGAGAGTCATAGTTACTCCCGCCGTTTACCCGCGCTTGCTTGAATTTCTTCACGTTGACATTCAGAGCACTGGGCAGAAATCACATTGCGTCAACACCCGCTAGGGCCATCGCAATGCTTTGTTTTAATTAGACAGTCGGATTCCCCCAGTCCGTGCCAGTTCTGAGTTGATCGTTGAATGGCGGCCGAAGAGAATCCGCGCACCCGCGCGCCCCCGGAGGAGCACGCTAAGGCGGACGCGGCCTCGCAGCAAGGAAGATCCGTGGGAGGCCAAGGCACGGGACCGAGCTCGGATCCTGCACGCAGGTTGAAGCACCGGGGCGCGAACGCCGCGCAGGCGCGCGCATCCTGCACCGCCGGCCAGCACGAGGCCAACCAACGGCGAGAGCAGACCACGCCCGCGCTAAACGCCCGCACTTACCGGCACCCCTACGGCACTCACCTCGCCCAGGCCCGGCACGTTAGCGCTGACCCACTTCCCGACCAAGCCCGACACGCCCCGATCCTCAGAGCCAATCCTTATCCCGAAGTTACGGATCCAATTTGCCGACTTCCCTTACCTACATTATTCTATCGACTAGAGGCTCTTCACCTTGGAGACCTGCTGCGGATAT
>NW_025726583.1:35000-40000 GCF_021461395.2 Schistocerca americana | reverse complement strand
AAACCCTCTCAGGTCCCGGCGGCGCGCAGCGCCGTCCTAAGTACTTGGTCGGGTTCGAGAGAGGCGCAATCGCCCGGAGTTTGGCGAGTAGACGCTTTAGGTGCGACCACCCGTGCTCCCAACTGAGCTTGCCGCTGCCGACAGAGGCCCGGGAGCGTGCTGTCGTGGCATTGCCGGCGGGAGACAACACGCGCCACCTACGGTGACCGGCAGCTCCAACGCCAGCGCCACAGAAGGACAAAAGCCCCACTTGGGTGCCGAAGCGAACTCTCCCAGCACAGCGCACGCGCCAACACGTCCGCACAGCTGCGATACAAACCACCTGCGAGAACCGCAGAGGCGACCGAGCAGCAGACGGCGTCGCGGCGCCGAGCGCCGGGCGGCGGCGCATCCTCAGCGCACACAGTCCTCAATCGGACCAGCACACTGCAGATGTCCACCGCGCTTCGCACCGGGCCCGCGAGGACCTACTTTGGCCGCACGGCGCCGCGTGCAGGGTGCGCCGGCGCGCAGCTGCGCCGCCTGCCGCCTCCGTCGGCCGGCGCGCCTGCCACTGGCCGCCCCCACCAGCCGGCTGTAGCGCGTGCGCCCACGCACCGCGCGGCCAGCACGCCGGGAGGCCCCCCCTCACCGGCCGGGGACGGTCCCACCCAGCCACCGCCGCGTATCGCTTCACACCCAGATGCCATTCACGTTCGTGGGCATGGTGGGTATCGCTGGAACAACCGGTTGGTAGCTCAACCGATCGTCGCCATCACTGATTCACCTCTAGCGAGAACAACCGCACCACAACGGTTTACCAGTTGTTCATTTGCATAACGTCACCAGCAAACGTAGGCGTCCATCGCCATTTGCAAATTCAACGATTGTTGCATGCCTGTGTCAGGTGTCACGACACACTATGTCTGCCCACATACACGCAACAACATGTGCACGCTTCGCGAACACGTGGAAGGTGGCCCCCGTACGTATGCGATGTCCATTGCGCGAACGACTGTCAACCGGCCTCTGTCGCATGTCGCAGATGTGGAACGCAGTGCACCATGCTATCACGGTGTGTGAGAAGAGACGACTACGTCTGACAACACGCGCCACTACATCAACAGACGGCTCATGCTGATCGCCATCCAGGGCATACCACACTGCAATCCAGCTCTTATAGGGAGACGACACGTAGCTGAGTGCACAACATTTGGACCGCATGGTTCGCCGTTGTTGGCGCAGTCGTTGTACGGTCACATGTACCACGATGTATCATTCAGTACATG
Organism: Schistocerca americana; assembly: GCF_021461395.2. NCBI lineage: Eukaryota > Metazoa > Arthropoda > Insecta > Orthoptera > Acrididae > Schistocerca > Schistocerca americana. Next base: position 38,732 of record NW_025726583.1, on the reverse strand, counting down.
AGGACCAATGTGCAGTACAGTGTGTGATTTGGACGTACAACATCAGCGGACAGTTGACACAGGCCGTACCACAGCGTAGGCTAAGTGCTTCGCACATGCGAATGCCAATGAACAACTGCAAATGCCAATGAACAACTGCAAAGGGCATTGAGCATGTACGTCCTGCTGCCATCCACATTACAGTGTATAGCTGCAAGGTGTTTAACATGAAGCGATACACTGGGGACCGGGCAGTGCGAGTAGCAAACTATATTGCGGGGGTTGCAGTTAGGCAACACTACACTAATTTAACGCGTCGTATGACAATTACAGAGCAGGTTAAGGCCCAACGTGTGTTGGGTTAAGGCCCAACGTGTGTTGGGTTAAGGCCCAACGTGTGTTGGGTTAAGGCCCAACGTGTGTTGGGTTAAGGCCCAACGTGTGTTGGGTTAAGGCCCAACGTGTGTTGGGTTAAGGCCCAACGTGTGTTGGGTTAAGGCCCAACGTGTGTTGGGTTAAGGCCCAACGTGTGTTGGGTTAAGGCCCAACGTGTGTTGGGTTAAGGCCCAACGTGTGTTGGGTTAAGGCCCAACGTGTGTTGGGTTAAGGCCCAACGTGTGTTGGGTTAAGGCCCAACGTGTGTTGGGTTAAGGCCCAACGTGTGTTGGGTTAAGGCCCAACGTGTGTTGGGTTACGTTAAGGGGCAATGTGGGTTACGTTAAGGGGCAATGTGGGTTACGTTACGGCGCAATATAGGTTACGTTACGGCGCAATATAGGTTACGTTAAGCCGCAATATCGGTTACGTTAAGGCGCAATACAGGTTACGTTAAGGCGCAATACAGGTTACGTTAAGGCGCAATACAGGTTACGTTAAGGCGCAATACAGGTTACGTTAAGGCGCAATACAGGTTACGTTAAGGCGCAATACAGGTTACGTTAAGGCGCAATGCAGGTTACGTTAAGGCGCAATACAGGTTACGTTAAGGCGCAATACAGGTTACGTTAAGGCGCAATACAGGTTACGTTAAGGCGCAATACAGGTTACGTTAAGGCGCAATACAGGTTACGTTAAGGCGCAATACAGGTTACGTCAAGGCGCAATACAGGTTACGTTAAGGCGCAATACAGGTTACGTTAAGGCGCAATACAGGTTACGTTAAGGCGCAATACAGGTTACGTTAAGGCGCAATACAGGTTACGTTAAGGCGCAATACAGGTTACGTTAAGGCGCAATACAGGTTACGTTAAGGCGCAATACAGGTTACGTTAAGGCGCAATACAGGTTACGTTAAGGCGCAATACAGGTTACGTTAAGGCGCAATACAGGTTACGTTAAGGCGCAATACAGGTTACGTTAAGGCGCAATACAGGTTACGTTAAGGCGCAATACAGGTTACGTTAAGGCGCAATACAGGTTACGTTAAGGCGCAATACAGGTTAGGTTAAGGCGCAATACAGGTTAGGTTAAGGCGCAATACAGGTTAGGTTAAGGTACGACATAGGTTAGGTTAAGGTACGACATAGGTTAGGTTAAGGTACGACATAGGTTAGGTTAAGGTACGACATAGGTTAGGTTAAGGTACGACATAGGTTAGGTTAAGGTACGACATAGGTTAGGTTAAGGTACGACATAGGTTAGGTTAAGGTACGACATAGGTTAGGTTAAGGTACGACATAGGTTAGGTTAAGGTACGACATAGGTTAGGTTAAGGTACGACATAGGTTAGGTTAAGGTACGACATAGGTTAGGTTAAGGTACGACATAGGTTAGGTTAAGGTACGACATAGGTTAGGTTAAGGTACGACATAGGTTAGGTTAAGGTACGACATAGGTTAGGTTAAGGTACGACATAGGTTAGGTTAAGGTACGACATAGGTTAGGTTAAGGTACGACATAGGTTAGGTTAAGGTACGACATAGGTTAGGTTAAGGTACGACATAGGTTAGGTTAAGGTACGACATAGGTTAGGTTAAGGTACGACATAGGTTAGGTTAAGGTACGACATAGGTTAGGTTAAGGTACGACATAGGTTAGGTTAAGGTACGACATAGGTTAGGTTAAGGTACGACATAGGTTAGGTTAAGGTACGACATAGGTTAGGTTAAGGTACGACATAGGTTAGGTTAAGGTACGACATAGGTTAGGTTAAGGTACGACATAGGTTAGGTTAAGGTACGACATAGGTTAGGTTAAGGTACGACATAGGTTAGGTTAAGGTACGACATAGGTTAGGTTAAGGTACGACATAGGTTAGGTTAAGGTACGACATAGGTTAGGTTACGGTACGACATAGGTTAGGTTACGGTACGACATAGGTTAGGTTACGGTACGACATAGGTTAGGTTACGGTACGACATAGGTTAGGTTACGGTACGACATAGGTTAGGTTACGGTACGACATAGGTTAGGTTACGGTACGACATAGGTTAGGTTACGGTACGACATAGGTTAGGTTACGGTACGATATAGGTTAGGTTACGGTACGATATAGGTTAGGTTAAGGTACACATTGTTGTAAGGAAAGGTTTAATGGGGGGCGGGGCGGGGCGGCCGGTTTGTTGATTGTGATTATAGTAAGTGGATGCCTGCGGCATCATCTGATTTGCCACGTCAGGATGCACCTTTGGCTCATGACAGGCGGCGCTCTCATTCCATGCTTGTGGCAGACCTGTGTCTTTCATTCCTGCCATTGTTTGTGTGCTGTGAGAGGAGGCAGTATTGTGATGTTGGGTGCACCCCTGTGTAGGACATGTGTGGGTGTTGGTGGCTTGGCTGAGCAATGGTGGTTGTCGGGTGGGTGGGATATTCTGTTTTCTGAGTGGACCTCCCAGTCTGGTTATGACAGTGTGGATTGTCTAATGTGGCGGAGAGGATGCACTGGGTGTTGTTCCATGCTGGTGCTTACATATTGTCTGTGTGCGTGTTACAGGCAGAGAGTAGTGCGTGATAAGGGTGTGTGGCTGACGTGTGGTTGTGATTGTGAGCAGAGTCTTTCAGCATGTATACGGACAGTTGTATACATTATCTGTATTCTGATGGCTCTATCTATTACTAATCAGCGCCGTGTATACGTTTAATCCGGTTCCAGTCGAAACTGTTGTATCTCTGTACATTAGTGACACGGCGAGCCCGCTATGTAGTTACTCGTCTCGGCAGCTTCCACCGGTGTATGGCAAATGATTATAAGGAATCAGTCTAGTCGTCAATACCGATGGTGTGACGTCACATGTCTGGGGTGGGGGACGCTGCGCCCTTCCGGTGGGTCATGGCCTAGAAAGACTCTTCCCACGCAGGGGGGCGTGGACTGTCATTGACTCTTCCAGGTAATATACTTGCCGTACGTTCTTGCGACTGCGAGTGCAACGCTCACCGGTACCGACATGGATGGAGCGCCTCCTAGCTGACCGCTCAGCATCGGCATTCGTACAGAGAGCAACGCGGTCGCGTCTCTAGCTCGTAACTGGTACAGCCCGCAGCTCATGTATAGGGACAGCGGGAATGTCGCATATTGGAGATAACTCTTCATGAAACGCATGTTATAGGGGTGGATTGCACATTGCGACTGCGGGAAAAGTCCGCCGTTCATCCGCTGGAGTTGCGAGTTGGGCGGTTGGAGTGGGGCGCAGGTGGAGTGATTGCCGGTCCACGATTTCGTGCGGCAGAGGCGCTGGCGTTGGGGTGCTGTGGTCGACAGAGGACGCAGGCTTTGTGGGTGGGGTCGAAAGATGGGCACTGTGGGCCCATCGATGT
>NW_025726583.1:22500-30000 GCF_021461395.2 Schistocerca americana | reverse complement strand
CAGCGGGTCGCGACGTCCTACTAGGGGAGAAGTGCGGCCCACCGCACACCGGAACGGCCCCACCCCGCGGCGAGTGGAAAGGCAACCGGACACGACCCCGCCGCGGATTGCTCCGCGCGGGCGGCCGGCCCCATCTGCCGAGGGCGGAGGCCTGTGGCCGGATGGGCGTGAATCTCACCCGTTCGACCTTTCGGACTTCTCACGTTTACCCCAGAACGGTTTCACGTACTTTTGAACTCTCTCTTCAAAGTTCTTTTCAACTTTCCCTCACGGTACTTGTTCGCTATCGGTCTCGTGGTCATATTTAGTCTCAGATGGAGTTTACCACCCACTTGGAGCTGCACTCTCAAGCAACCCGACTCGAAGGAGAGGTCCCGCCGACGCTCGCACCGGCCGCTACGGGCCTGGCACCCTCTACGGGCCGTGGCCTCATTCAAGTTGGACTTGGGCTCGGCGCGAGGCGTCGGGGTAGTGGACCCTCCCAAACACCACATGCCACGACAGGCGGCAGCCTGCGGGGTTCGGTGCTGGACTCTTCCCTGTTCGCTCGCCGCTACTGGGGGAATCCTTGTTAGTTTCTTTTCCTCCGCTTAGTAATATGCTTAAATTCAGCGGGTAGTCTCGCCTGCTCTGAGGTCGTTGTACGAGGTGTCGCACGCCACACCGCCAGCCGGCTGTGCACGCTACCGAGTAAGTACCGGTATGCGAACCGCCAGGCGACGGGCGCGCATCGCACGTTTCAGGAGGCGCGGCCGGCCCCACAGGCGGCCGCGACGCTCCCAGGTCTGCGAAGCGGGGCAAACGCCGCGCGCTTCAGTATACGTAGCCGACCCTCAGCCAGACGTGGCCCGGGAACGGAATCCATGGACCGCAATGTGCGTTCGAAACGTCGATGTTCATGTGTCCTGCAGTTCACATGTCGACGCGCAATTTGCTGCGTTCTTCATCGACCCACGAGCCGAGTGATCCACCGTCCTGGGTGATCTTTTCTTAGTTTCCACTGTCTCTTTCAAGACAGTTGCATAGGCGGGACGTAGGCGTGTGGCGGCCCCTGTTCAAGCGTTCTGTGTCCAACGGCCTCACGGCCGATGGGCGTCGTACGGCTCCACACCGGAGCGGACAGGCAGTCGGGCGAAAGTCATTCAAAACCGGCGCCAGGTGCCGCAGGCCAGCCGCTCCAGCGCTTCAGCGCTCGTACCACACAACATTGGCGTTAGTTTTGAGAAGCACGCGTGGTTCCGCACGCGGCGCACGGCTACTGCGAGCCGTACAGGTAGCGTGTTGCGCGACACGACACGCACATCGAACGACATGCAGTCTAGTCGGTAATGATCCTTCCGCAGGTTCACCTATGGAAACCTTGTTACGACTTTTACTTCCTCTAAATGATCAAGTTTGGTCATCTTTCCGGTAGCATCGGCAACGACAGAGTCAATGCCGCGTACCAGTCCGAAGACCTCACTAAATCATTCAATCGGTAGTAGCGACGGGCGGTGTGTACAAAGGGCAGGGACGTAATCAACGCGAGCTTATGACTCGCGCTTACTGGGAATTCCTCGTTCATGGGGAACAATTGCAAGCCCCAATCCCTAGCACGAAGGAGGTTCAGCGGGTTACCCCGACCTTTCGGCCTAGGAAGACACGCTGATTCCTTCAGTGTAGCGCGCGTGCGGCCCAGAACATCTAAGGGCATCACAGACCTGTTATTGCTCAATCTCGTGCGGCTAGAAGCCGCCTGTCCCTCTAAGAAGAAAAGTAATCGCTGACAGCACGAAGGATGTCACGCGACTAGTTAGCAGGCTAGAGTCTCGTTCGTTATCGGAATTAACCAGACAAATCGCTCCACCAACTAAGAACGGCCATGCACCACCACCCACCGAATCAAGAAAGAGCTATCAATCTGTCAATCCTTCCGGTGTCCGGGCCTGGTGAGGTTTCCCGTGTTGAGTCAAATTAAGCCGCAGGCTCCACTCCTGGTGGTGCCCTTCCGTCAATTCCTTTAAGTTTCAGCTTTGCAACCATACTTCCCCCGGAACCCAAAAGCTTTGGTTTCCCGGAGGCTGCCCGCCGAGTCATCGGAGGAACTGCGGCGGATCGCTGGCTGGCATCGTTTATGGTTAGAACTAGGGCGGTATCTGATCGCCTTCGAACCTCTAACTTTCGTTCTTGATTAATGAAAACATACTTGGCAAATGCTTTCGCTTCTGTTCGTCTTGCGACGATCCAAGAATTTCACCTCTAACGTCGCAATACGAATGCCCCCGCCTGTCCCTATTAATCATTACCTCGGGTTCCGAAAACCAACAAAATAGAACCGAGGTCCTATTCCATTATTCCATGCACACAGTATTCAGGCGGGCTTGCCTGCTTTAAGCACTCTAATTTGTTCAAAGTAAACGTGCCGGCCCACCGAGACACTCACTCAAGAGCACCCTGGTAGGATTGCAACGGGGTCCGCCTCGGGACGCACGAGCACGCACGAGGCGCGTCGCACGCCTTCGGCTCGCCCCACCGGCAGGACGTCCCACGATACATGCCAGTTAAACACCGACGGGCGGTGAACCAACAGCGTGGGACACAAATCCAACTACGAGCTTTTTAACCGCAACAACTTTAATATACGCTATTGGAGCTGGAATTACCGCGGCTGCTGGCACCAGACTTGCCCTCCAATAGATACTCGTTAAAGGATTTAAAGTGTACTCATTCCGATTACGGGGCCTCGGATGAGTCCCGTATCGTTATTTTTCGTCACTACCTCCCCGTGCCGGGAGTGGGTAATTTGCGCGCCTGCTGCCTTCCTTGGATGTGGTAGCCGTTTCTCAGGCTCCCTCTCCGGAATCGAACCCTGATTCCCCGTTACCCGTTACAACCATGGTAGGCGCAGAACCTACCATCGACAGTTGATAAGGCAGACATTTGAAAGATGCGTCGCCGGTACGAGGACCGTGCGATCAGCCCAAAGTTATTCAGAGTCACCAAGGCAAACGGACCGGACGAGCCGACCGATTGGTTTTGATCTAATAAAAGCGTCCCTTCCATCTCTGGTCGGGACTCTGTTTGCATGTATTAGCTCTAGAATTACCACAGTTATCCAAGTAACGTGGGTACGATCTAAGGAACCATAACTGATTTAATGAGCCATTCGCGGTTTCACCTTAATGCGGCTTGTACTGAGACATGCATGGCTTAATCTTTGAGACAAGCATATGACTACTGGCAGGATCAACCAGGGAGCTGCGTCAACTAGAGCTGAGCAGCCGGCCGCCCGGGAGTGTGTCCCGGGGGCCCGCGCGAACACGCAAGCGTCCGCTCAATTATTCTGCAAACAGGAGGAGGCTGAGCTCCCCTGCACAATACACCTCGAAACCCTCTCAGGTCCCGGCGGCGCGCAGCGCCGTCCTAAGTACTTGGTCGGGTTCGAGAGAGGCGCAATCGCCCGGAGTTTGGCGAGTAGACGCTTTAGGTGCGACCACCCGTGCTCCCAACTGAGCTTGCCGCTGCCGACAGAGGCCCGGGAGCGTGCTGTCGTGGCATTGCCGGCGGGAGACAACACGCGCCACCTACGGTGACCGGCAGCTCCAACGCCAGCGCCACAGAAGGACAAAAGCCCCACTTGGGTGCCGAAGCGAACTCTCCCAGCACAGCGCACGCGCCAACACGTCCGCACAGCTGCGATACAAACCACCTGCGAGAACCGCAGAGGCGACCGAGCAGCAGACGGCGTCGCGGCGCCGAGCGCCGGGCGGCGGCGCATCCTCAGCGCACACAGTCCTCAATCGGACCAGCACACTGCAGATGTCCACCGCGCTTCGCACCGGGCCCGCGAGGACCTACTTTGGCCGCACGGCGCCGCGTGCAGGGTGCGCCGGCGCGCAGCTGCGCCGCCTGCCGCCTCCGTCGGCCGGCGCGCCTGCCACTGGCCGCCCCCACCAGCCGGCTGTAGCGCGTGCGCCCACGCACCGCGCGGCCAGCACGCCGGGAGGCCCCCCCTCACCGGCCGGGGACGGTCCCACCCAGCCACCGCCGCGTATCGCTTCACACCCAGATGCCATTCACGTTCGTGGGCATGGTGGGTATCGCTGGAACAACCGGTTGGTAGCTCAACCGATCGTCGCCATCACTGATTCACCTCTAGCGAGAACAACCGCACCACAACGGTTTACCAGTTGTTCATTTGCATAACGTCACCAGCAAACGTAGGCGTCCATCGCCATTTGCAAATTCAACGATTGTTGCATGCCTGTGTCAGGTGTCACGACACACTATGTCTGCCCACATACACGCAACAACATGTGCACGCTTCGCGAACACGTGGAAGGTGGCCCCCGTACGTATGCGATGTCCATTGCGCGAACGACTGTCAACCGGCCTCTGTCGCATGTCGCAGATGTGGAACGCAGTGCACCATGCTATCACGGTGTGTGAGAAGAGACGACTACGTCTGACAACACGCGCCACTACATCAACAGACGGCTCATGCTGATCGCCATCCAGGGCATACCACACTGCAATCCAGCTCTTATAGGGAGACGACACGTAGCTGAGTGCACAACATTTGGACCGCATGGTTCGCCGTTGTTGGCGCAGTCGTTGTACGGTCACATGTACCACGATGTATCATTCAGTACATGAGGACCAATGTGCAGTACAGTGTGTGATTTGGACGTACAACATCAGCGGACAGTTGACACAGGCCGTACCACAGCGTAGGCTAAGTGCTTCGCACATGCGAATGCCAATGAACAACTGCAAATGCCAATGAACAACTGCAAAGGGCATTGAGCATGTACGTCCTGCTGCCATCCACATTACAGTGTATAGCTGCAAGGTGTTTAACATGAAGCGATACACTGGGGACCGGGCAGTGCGAGTAGCAAACTATATTGCGGGGGTTGCAGTTAGGCAACACTACACTAATTTAACGCGTCGTATGACAATTACAGAGCAGGTTAAGGCCCAACGTGTGTTGGGTTAAGGCCCAACGTGTGTTGGGTTAAGGCCCAACGTGTGTTGGGTTAAGGCCCAACGTGTGTTGGGTTAAGGCCCAACGTGTGTTGGGTTAAGGCCCAACGTGTGTTGGGTTAAGGCCCAACGTGTGTTGGGTTAAGGCCCAACGTGTGTTGGGTTAAGGCCCAACGTGTGTTGGGTTAAGGCCCAACGTGTGTTGGGTTAAGGCCCAACGTGTGTTGGGTTAAGGCCCAAAGTGTGTTGGGTTAAGGCCCAACGTGTGTTGGGTTAAGGCCCAACGTGTGTTGGGTTAAGGCCCAACGTGTGTTGGGTTAAGGCCCAACGTGTGTTGGGTTAAGGCCCAACGTGTGTTGGGTTAAGGCCCAACGTGTGTTGGGTTAAGGCCCAACGTGTGTTGGGTTAAGGCCCAACGTGTGTTGGGTTAAGGCCCAACGTGTGTTGGGTTAAGGCCCAACGTGTGTTGGGTTACGTTAAGGGGCAATGTGGGTTACGTTAAGGGGCAATGTGGGTTACGTTAAGGGGCAATGTGGGTTACGTTACGGCGCAATATAGGTTACGTTACGGCGCAATATAGGTTACGTTAAGGCGCAATATCGGTTAAGGCGCAATACAGGTTACGTTAAGGCGCAATACAGGTTACGTTAAGGCGCAATACAGGTTACGTTAAGGCGCAATACAGGTTACGTTAAGGCGCAATACAGGTTACGTTAAGGCGCAATACAGGTTACGTTAAGGCGCAATACAGGTTACGTTAAGGCGCAATACAGGTTACGTTAAGGCGCAATACAGGTTACGTTAAGGCGCAATACAGGTTAGGTTAAGGCGCAATACAGGTTAGGTTAAGGTACGACATAGGTTAGGTTAAGGTACGACATAGGTTAGGTTAAGGTACGACATAGGTTAGGTTAAGGTACGACATAGGTTAGGTTAAGGTACGACATAGGTTAGGTTAAGGTACGACATAGGTTAGGTTAAGGTACGACATAGGTTAGGTTAAGGTACGACATAGGTTAGGTTAAGGTACGACATAGGTTAGGTTAAGGTACGACATAGGTTAGGTTAAGGTACGACATAGGTTAGGTTAAGGTACGACATAGGTTAGGTTAAGGTACGACATAGGTTAGGTTAAGGTACGACATAGGTTAGGTTAAGGTACGACATAGGTTAGGTTAAGGTACGACATAGGTTAGGTTAAGGTACGACATAGGTTAGGTTAAGGTACGACATAGGTTAGGTTAAGGTACGACATAGGTTAGGTTAAGGTACGACATAGGTTAGGTTAAGGTACGACATAGGTTAGGTTAAGGTACGACATAGGTTAGGTTAAGGTACGACATAGGTTAGGTTAAGGTACGACATAGGTTAGGTTAAGGTACGACATAGGTTAGGTTAAGGTACGACATAGGTTAGGTTAAGGTACGACATAGGTTAGGTTAAGGTACGACATAGGTTAGGTTAAGGTACGACATAGGTTAGGTTAAGGTACGACATAGGTTAGGTTACGGTACGACATAGGTTAGGTTACGGTACGACATAGGTTAGGTTACGGTACGACATAGGTTAGGTTACGGTACGACATAGGTTAGGTTACGGTACGACATAGGTTAGGTTACGGTACGACATAGGTTAGGTTACGGTACGACATAGGTTAGGTTACGGTACGACATAGGTTAGGTTACGGTACGACATAGGTTAGGTTACGGTACGATATAGGTTAGGTTACGGTACGATATAGGTTAGGTTAAGGTACACATTGTTGTAAGGAAAGGTTTAATGGGGGGCGGGGCGGGGCGGCCGGTTTGTTGATTGTGATTATAGTAAGTGGATGCCTGCGGCATCATCTGATTTGCCACGTCAGGATGCACCTTTGGCTCATGACAGGCGGCGCTCTCATTCCATGCTTGTGGCAGACCTGTGTCTTTCATTCCTGCCATTGTTTGTGTGCTGTGAGAGGAGGCAGTATTGTGATGTTGGGTGCACCCCTGTGTAGGACATGTGTGGGTGTTGGTGGCTTGGCTGAGCAATGGTGGTTGTCGGGTGGGTGGGATATTCTGTTTTCTGAGTGGACCTCCCAGTCTGGTTATGACAGTGTGGATTGTCTAATGTGGCGGAGAGGATGCACTGGGTGTTGTTCCATGCTGGTGCTTACATATTGTCTGTGTGCGTGTTACAGGCAGAGAGTAGTGCGTGATAAGGGTGTGTGGCTGACGTGTGGTTGTGATTGTGAGCAGAGTCTTTCAGCATGTATACGGACAGTTGTATACATTATCTGTATTCTGATGGCTCTATCTATTACTAATCAGCGCCGTGTATACGTTTAATCCGGTTCCAGTCGAAACTGTTGTATCTCTGTACATTAGTGACACGGCGAGCCCGCTATGTAGTTACTCGTCTCGGCAGCTTCCACCGGTGTATGGCAAATGATTATAAGGAATCAGTCTAGTCGTCAATACCGATGGTGTGACGTCACATGTCTGGGGTGGGGGACGCTGCGCCCTTCCGGTGGGTCATGGCCTAGAAAGACTCTTC
>NW_025726583.1:10000-15000 GCF_021461395.2 Schistocerca americana | reverse complement strand
ACAGCGTGGGACACAAATCCAACTACGAGCTTTTTAACCGCAACAACTTTAATATACGCTATTGGAGCTGGAATTACCGCGGCTGCTGGCACCAGACTTGCCCTCCAATAGATACTCGTTAAAGGATTTAAAGTGTACTCATTCCGATTACGGGGCCTCGGATGAGTCCCGTATCGTTATTTTTCGTCACTACCTCCCCGTGCCGGGAGTGGGTAATTTGCGCGCCTGCTGCCTTCCTTGGATGTGGTAGCCGTTTCTCAGGCTCCCTCTCCGGAATCGAACCCTGATTCCCCGTTACCCGTTACAACCATGGTAGGCGCAGAACCTACCATCGACAGTTGATAAGGCAGACATTTGAAAGATGCGTCGCCGGTACGAGGACCGTGCGATCAGCCCAAAGTTATTCAGAGTCACCAAGGCAAACGGACCGGACGAGCCGACCGATTGGTTTTGATCTAATAAAAGCGTCCCTTCCATCTCTGGTCGGGACTCTGTTTGCATGTATTAGCTCTAGAATTACCACAGTTATCCAAGTAACGTGGGTACGATCTAAGGAACCATAACTGATTTAATGAGCCATTCGCAGTTTCACCTTAATGCGGCTTGTACTGAGACATGCATGGCTTAATCTTTGAGACAAGCATATGACTACTGGCAGGATCAACCAGGGAGCTGCGTCAACTAGAGCTGAGCAGCCGGCCGCCCGGGAGTGTGTCCCGGGGGCCCGCGCGAACACGCAAGCGTCCGCTCAATTATTCTGCAAACAGGAGGAGGCTGAGCTCCCCTGCACAATACACCTCGAAACCCTCTCAGGTCCCGGCGGCGCGCAGCGCCGTCCTAAGTACTTGGTCGGGTTCGAGAGAGGCGCAATCGCCCGGAGTTTGGCGAGTAGACGCTTTAGGTGCGACCACCCGTGCTCCCAACTGAGCTTGCCGCTGCCGACAGAGGCCCGGGAGCGTGCTGTCGTGGCATTGCCGGCGGGAGACAACACGCGCCACCTACGGTGACCGGCAGCTCCAACGCCAGCGCCACAGAAGGACAAAAGCCCCACTTGGGTGCCGAAGCGAACTCTCCCAGCACAGCGCACGCGCCAACACGTCCGCACAGCTGCGATACAAACCACCTGCGAGAACCGCAGAGGCGACCGAGCAGCAGACGGCGTCGCGGCGCCGAGCGCCGGGCGGCGGCGCATCCTCAGCGCACACAGTCCTCAATCGGACCAGCACACTGCAGATGTCCACCGCGCTTCGCACCGGGCCCGCGAGGACCTACTTTGGCCGCACGGCGCCGCGTGCAGGGTGCGCCGGCGCGCAGCTGCGCCGCCTGCCGCCTCCGTCGGCCGGCGCGCCTGCCACTGGCCGCCCCCACCAGCCGGCTGTAGCGCGTGCGCCCACGCACCGCGCGGCCAGCACGCCGGGAGGCCCCCCCTCACCGGCCGGGGACGGTCCCACCCAGCCACCGCCGCGTATCGCTTCACACCCAGATGCCATTCACGTTCGTGGGCATGGTGGGTATCGCTGGAACAACCGGTTGGTAGCTCAACCGATCGTCGCCATCACTGATTCACCTCTAGCGAGAACAACCGCACCACAACGGTTTACCAGTTGTTCATTTGCATAACGTCACCAGCAAACGTAGGCGTCCATCGCCATTTGCAAATTCAACGATTGTTGCATGCCTGTGTCAGGTGTCACGACACACTATGTCTGCCCACATACACGCAACAACATGTGCACGCTTCGCGAACACGTGGAAGGTGGCCCCCGTACGTATGCGATGTCCATTGCGCGAACGACTGTCAACCGGCCTCTGTCGCATGTCGCAGATGTGGAACGCAGTGCACCATGCTATCACGGTGTGTGAGAAGAGACGACTACGTCTGACAACACGCGCCACTACATCAACAGACGGCTCATGCTGATCGCCATCCAGGGCATACCACACTGCAATCCAGCTCTTATAGGGAGACGACACGTAGCTGAGTGCACAACATTTGGACCGCATGGTTCGCCGTTGTTGGCGCAGTCGTTGTACGGTCACATGTACCACGATGTATCATTCAGTACATGAGGACCAATGTGCAGTACAGTGTGTGATTTGGACGTACAACATCAGCGGACAGTTGACACAGGCCGTACCACAGCGTAGGCTAAGTGCTTCGCACATGCGAATGCCAATGAACAACTGCAAATGCCAATGAACAACTGCAAAGGGCATTGAGCATGTACGTCCTGCTGCCATCCACATTACAGTGTATAGCTGCAAGGTGTTTAACATGAAGCGATACACTGGGGACCGGGCAGTGCGAGTAGCAAACTATATTGCGGGGGTTGCAGTTAGGCAACACTACACTAATTTAACGCGTCGTATGACAATTACAGAGCAGGTTAAGGCCCAACGTGTGTTGGGTTAAGGCCCAACGTGTGTTGGGTTAAGGCCCAACGTGTGTTGGGTTAAGGCCCAACGTGTGTTGGGTTAAGGCCCAACGTGTGTTGGGTTAAGGCCCAACGTGTGTTGGGTTAAGGCCCAACGTGTGTTGGGTTAAGGCCCAACGTGTGTTGGGTTAAGGCCCAACGTGTGTTGGGTTAAGGCCCAACGTGTGTTGGGTTAAGGCCCAACGTGTGTTGGGTTAAGGCCCAACGTGTGTTGGGTTAAGGCCCAACGTGTGTTGGGTTAAGGCCCAACGTGTGTTGGGTTACGTTAAGGGGCAATGTGGGTTACGTTAAGGGGCAATGTGGGTTACGTTAAGGGGCAATGTGGGTTACGTTACGGCGCAATATAGGTTACGTTACGGCGCAATATAGGTTACGTTAAGGCGCAATATCGGTTACGTTAAGGCGCAATACAGGTTACGTTAAGGCGCAATACAGGTTACGTTAAGGCGCAATACAGGTTACCTTAAGGCGCAATACAGGTTACGTTAAGGCGCAATACAGGTTACGTTAAGGCGCAATACAGGTTACGTTAAGGCGCAATGCAGGTTACGTTAAGGCGCAATACAGGTTACGTTAAGGCGCAATACAGGTTACGTTAAGGCGCAATACAGGTTACGTTAAGGCGCAATACAGGTTACGTTAAGGCGCAATACAGGTTACGTTAAGGCGCAATACAGGTTACGTTAAGGCGCAATACAGGTTACGTTAAGGCGCAATACAGGTTACGTTAAGGCGCAATACAGGTTACGTTAAGGCGCAATACAGGTTACGTTAAGGCGCAATACAGGTTACGTTAAGGCGCAATACAGGTTACGTTAAGGCGCAATACAGGTTACGTTAAGGCGCAATACAGGTTACGTTAAGGCGCAATACAGGTTAGGTTAAGGCGCAATACAGGTTAGGTTAAGGCGCAATACAGGTTAGGTTAAGGCGCAATACAGGTTAGGTTAAGGTACGACATAGGTTAGGTTAAGGTACGACATAGGTTAGGTTAAGGTACGACATAGGTTAGGTTAAGGTACGACATAGGTTAGGTTAAGGTACGACATAGGTTAGGTTAAGGTACGACATAGGTTAGGTTAAGGTACGACATAGGTTAGGTTAAGGTACGACATAGGTTAGGTTAAGGTACGACATAGGTTAGGTTAAGGTACGACATAGGTTAGGTTAAGGTACGACATAGGTTAGGTTAAGGTACGACATAGGTTAGGTTAAGGTACGACATAGGTTAGGTTAAGGTACGACATAGGTTAGGTTAAGGTACGACATAGGTTAGGTTAAGGTACGACATAGGTTAGGTTAAGGTACGACATAGGTTAGGTTAAGGTACGACATAGGTTAGGTTAAGGTACGACATAGGTTAGGTTAAGGTACGACATAGGTTAGGTTAAGGTACGACATAGGTTAGGTTAAGGTACGACATAGGTTAGGTTAAGGTACGACATAGGTTAGGTTAAGGTACGACATAGGTTAGGTTAAGGTACGACATAGGTTAGGTTAAGGTACGACATAGGTTAGGTTAAGGTACGACATAGGTTAGGTTAAGGTACGACATAGGTTAGGTTAAGGTACGACATAGGTTAGGTTAAGGTACGACATAGGTTAGGTTAAGGTACGACATAGGTTAGGTTACGGTACGACATAGGTTAGGTTACGGTACGACATAGGTTAGGTTACGGTACGACATAGGTTAGGTTACGGTACGACATAGGTTAGGTTACGGTACGACATAGGTTAGGTTACGGTACGACATAGGTTAGGTTACGGTACGACATAGGTTAGGTTACGGTACGACATAGGTTAGGTTACGGTACGATATAGGTTAGGTTACGGTACGATATAGGTTAGGTTAAGGTACACATTGTTGTAAGGAAAGGTTTAATGGGGGGCGGGGCGGGGCGGCCGGTTTGTTGATTGTGATTATAGTAAGTGGATGCCTGCGGCATCATCTGATTTGCCACGTCAGGATGCACCTTTGGCTCATGACAGGCGGCGCTCTCATTCCATGCTTGTGGCAGACCTGTGTCTTTCATTCCTGCCATTGTTTGTGTGCTGTGAGAGGAGGCAGTATTGTGATGTTGGGTGCACCCCTGTGTAGGACATGTGTGGGTGTTGGTGGCTTGGCTGAGCAATGGTGGTTGTCGGGTGGGTGGGATATTCTGTTTTCTGAGTGGACCTCCCAGTCTGGTTATGACAGTGTGGATTGTCTAATGTGGCGGAGAGGATGCACTGGGTGTTGTTCCATGCTGGTGCTTACATATTGTCTGTGTGCGTGTTACAGGCAGAGAGTAGTGCGTGATAAGGGTGTGTGGCTGACGTGTGGTTGTGATTGTGAGCAGAGTCTTTCAGCATGTATACGGACAGTTGTATACATTATCTGTATTCTGATGGCTCTATCTATTACTAATCAGCGCCGTGTATACGTTTAATCCGGTTCCAGTCGAAACTGTTGTATCTCTGTACATTAGTGACACGGCGAGCCCGCTATGTAGTTACTCGTCTCGGCAGCTTCCACCGGTGTATGGCAAATGATTATAAGGAATCAGTCTAGTCGTCAATACCGAT